>NC_090246.1:18729993-18757493 GCF_037325665.1 Littorina saxatilis
ATCAAATGACACAGAAAGATATGTTGTACAAAGGGTACACAAATGGTTGCTATACTTTTTTGCGGAGTTGATAATATAATTAAAAACACCAAGATTGAAGATCGTTGAACTGATTTGTGTGCGTTTGTTATTTAGAACTGGAAACAGGAGAGGACTGCAACGCAGATGCCTCTCAGTGCAAGACCAACACAGTTTGTGACGGTGCTGATGGTAGCAAGACATGCAGTAAGTGTGTGTGTGTGTGTGTGTGTGTGTGTGTGTTTGAATCAATTGACACGTAAATATAATTATGTTGTACAAAGGGTACAAAAACGGTTGCAATAATTTTTTGGCTGAGTTGATAATATGATTTAAAAATCCTCACATTGAAGATCGTTGAACTGATTTGTGTGCGTTTATTATTTAGAACTGGAAACAGGAGAGGACTGCAACGCAGATGCCTCTCAGTGCAAGACCAACACAGTTTGTGACGGTGCTGATGGTAGCAAGACATGCAGTAAGTGTGTGTGTGTGTATGTGTGTGTGTGTGTGTGTGTTTGAATCAATTAACACGTAAATATAATTATGTTGTACAAAGGGTACAAAAACGGTTGCAATACTTTTTTGGCTGAGTTGATAATATGATTTAAAAATCCTCACATTGAAGATCGTTGAACTGATTTGTGTGCGTTTGTTATTTAGAACTGAAAACAGGTGAGGACTGCAACGCAGATGCCTCTCAGTGCAAGACCAACACAGTTTGTGAGGGTGATGTTGATAGCAAGACATGCAGTAAGTGTATGTTTGTATGTATGTGTGTGTTCGTGTGTGTGTGTGTGTGTGTGTGTGTATGTGTGTGTGTGTGTGTGTGTGTGTGTGTGTGTTTGTCTGTGTGTTTTGTATGTTTGTGTGTGTGTGTGTGTGTGTCTAGGCAGCCAGGATAGCAAAACTTGCAGTGACTATCCTCAACAAACACTAGCTAAAGAATGTTAGTAGTAGTCACTTTTACAATGAGTTTAAACTATTTCATTTGAGATATTTATTAAACAACGTAATGGGTTACCGTACTGACACTTAAAGCGAAGATTGAGCACCAATTCACAGGGGATGACCATGCAGACAAAAAAAAAATCCCTAGATTAAACAACGTAGGGGATGACCAAACTGACACTTTAATCCCAGATTGACCAACGTAGGAGATAACTAAACTGCCATCTCTGCCGTTAAAGGCAGTCCTCTTGGCTATCTAAAATGGGTGCAAAATTTTGGTAAACCCCAAATCGGCTTGAAACGTTTAAATCAAATGACACAGAAAGATATGTTGTACAAAGGGTACACAAATGGTTGCTATACTTTTTTGCGGAGTTGATAATATAATTAAAAACACCAAGATTGAAGATCGTTGAACTGATTTGTGTGCGTTTGTTATTTAGAACTGGAAACAGGAGAGGACTGCAACGCAGATGCCTCTCAGTGCAAGACCAACACAGTTTGTGACGGTGCTGATGGTAGCAAGACATGCAGTAAGTGTGTGTGTGTGTGTGTGTGTGTGTGTTTGAATCAATTGACACGTAAATATAATTATGTTGTACAAAGGGTACAAAAACGGTTGCAATAATTTTTTGGCTGAGTTGATAATATGATTTAAAAACCCTCACATTGAAGATCGTTGAACTGATTTGTGTGCGTTTATTATTTAGAACTGGAAACAGGAGAGGACTGCAACGCAGATGCCTCTCAGTGCAAGACCAACACAGTTTGTGACGGTGCTGATGGTAGCAAGACATGCAGTAAGTGTGTGTGTGTGTGTATGTGTGTGTGTGTGTGTGTGTTTGAATCAATTAACACGTAAATATAATTATGTTGTACAAAGGGTACAAAAACGGTTGCAATACTTTTTTGGCTGAGTTGATAATATGATTTAAAAACCCTCACATTGAAGATCGTTGAACTGATTTGTGTGCGTTTGTTATTTAGAACTGAAAACAGGTGAGGACTGCAACGCAGATGCCTCTCAGTGCAAGACCAACACAGTTTGTGAGGGTGATGTTGATAGCAAGACATGCAGTAAGTGTATGTTTGTATGTATGTGTGTGTGCGTGTGTGTAAGTATGTGTGTGTGTGTGTGTGTGTGGGTGTGTGTGTGTGTGTGTGGGTGTGTGTGTGTATGTGTGAGTGTGTGTGTGTGTGTGTGTGTGTTTGTGTGTGTGTTTTGTATGTTTGTGTGTGTGTGTGTGTGTGTGTCTAGGCAGCCAGGATAGCAAGACTTGCAGGGACTATCCTCAACAAACACTAGCGAAAGAATGTTAGTAGTAGTCACTTTTACAATGAATTTAAACTATTTCATTTGAGATATTTATTAAACAACGTAATGGGTTACCGTACTGACACTTAAAGCGAAGATTGAGCACCAATTCACAGGGGATGACCATGCAGACAAAAAAAATCCCTAGATTAAACAACGTAGGGGATGACCAAACTGACACTTTAATCCCAGATTGACCAACGTAGGAGATAACTAAACTGCCATCTCTGCCGTTAAAGGCAGTCCTCTTGGCTATCTAAAATGGGTGCAAAATTTTGGTAAACCCCAAATCGGCTTGAAACGTTTAAATCAAATGACACAGAAAGATATGTTGTACAAAGGGTACACAAATGGTTGCAATACTTTTTTTGCCGAGTTGATAATGTGATTAAAAAAACACCCACATTGAAGATCGTTGAACTGATTTGTGTGCGTTTGTTATTTAGAACTGGAGACAGGAGAAGACTGCAACGCAGATGCCTCTCAGTGCAAAACCAACACAGTTTGTGACGGTGCTGATGGTAGCAAGACATGCAGTAAGTGTGTGTGTGTGTGTGTGTGTGTGTGTGTGTGTGTGTGTGTGTGTGTGTGTGTGTGTGTGTGTGTGTGTGTGTGTGTGTGTTTAAATCAATTAACACGTAAATATAATTATGTTGTACAAAGGGTACAAAAACGGTTGCAATAATTTTTTGGCTGAATTGATAATATGATTTAAAAACCCTCACATTGAAGATCGTTGAACTGATTTGTGTGCGTTTGTTATTTAGAACTGAAAACAGGTGAGGACTGCAACGCAGATGCCTCTCAGTGCAAGACCAACACAGTTTGTGAGGGTGATGTTGATAGCAAGACATGCAGTAAGTGTATGTTTGTATGTATGTGTGTGTGCGTGTGTGTGTAACTAAACTGCCATTTCTGCCGTTAAAGGTAGTCCTCTTGGCTATCTAAAATGGGTGCAAAATTTCGGTAAACCCCAAATCAGCTTGAAACGTTTAAATCAAATGACACAGAAAGATATGTTGTACAAAGGGTACACAAATGGTTGCTATACTTTTTTTGTGGAGTTGATAATGTGATTAAAAACACCCAGATTGAAGATCGTTGAACTGATTTGTGTGCGTTTGTTATTTAGAACTGGAAACAGGAGAGGACTGCAACGCAGATGCCTCTCAGTGCAAGACCAACACATTTTGTGACGGTGCTGATGGTAGCAAGACATGCAGTAAGTGTGTGTGTGTGTGTGTGTTTGAATCAATTGACACGTAAATATAATTATGTTGTACAAAGGGTACAAAAACGGTTGCAATAATGTTTTGGCTGAGTTGATAATATGATTTAAAAACCCTCACATTGAAGATCGTTGAACTGATTTGTGTGCGTTTGTTATTTAGAACTGGAAACAGGAGAGGACTGCAACGCAGATGCCTCTCAGTGCAAGACCAACACAGTTTGTGACGGTGCTGATGGTAGCAAGACATGCAGTAAGTGTGTGTGTGTGTGTGTGTGTGTGTGTGTGTGTGTGTGTGTGTGTGTGTGTGTGTGTGTGTGTGTGTGTGTGGGGCGGGGATATAGCTCAGTTGGTAGCGCGCTGGATTTGTATTCAGTTGGCCGCTGTCAGCGTGAGTTCGATCCCAGGTTCGGCGGAAATTTATTTCAGAGTCAAATTTGTGTGCAGACTCTCTTCGGTGTCCGAACTCCCCCCCGTGTACACTACATTGGGTGTGCACGTTAAAGATCCCACGATTGACAAAAGGGTCTTTCCTGGCAAAAATTGCTTAGGCACAGTTAATAATTGTTTACCTATACCCGTGTGACTTGGAATAATAGGCCGTGAAAGGTAAATATGCGCCGAAATGGCTGCAATTACTGGCCGTATAAAATTTCATCTCACACGGCATGACTGCAGAGCGCCTAGAACTGTACCCACGGAATACGCGCGATATAAGCCTCATTGATTGATTGATTGATTGTGTGTGTGTGTTTGAATCAATTAACACGTAAATATAATTATGTTGTAGAAATGGTACAAAAACGGTTGCAATAATTTTTTGCCTGAGTTGATAATATGATTTAAAAACCCTCACATTGAAGATCGTTGAACTGATTTGTGTGCGTTTGTTATTTAGAACTGGAAACAGGTGAGGACTGCAACGCAGATGCCTCTCAGTGCAAGACCAACACAGTTTGTGAGGGTGATGTTGATAGCAAGACATGCAGTAAGTGTATGTTTGTATGTATGTGTGTGTGTGTGTGTATGTGTGTGTGTGTGTGTGTGTGTGTGTGTGTGTGTGTGTGTATGTGTGTGTGTGTTTGTGTGTGTGTTTTGTATGTTTGTGTGTGTGTATGTGTGTGTGTGTGTCCAGGCAGCCAGGATAGCAAGACTTGCAGTGACTATCCTCAACAAACACTAGCTAAAGAATACTAGTAGTAGTCACTTTTACAATAAGCTTAAACTATTTCATAATTTATAAGATATTTATTAAAGGACGTAATGGGTGACCGTACTGACACTTAAAGCAAAGATTGAGCACCATACATAGGGGATGACCATTCTGAAGAAATAAAATCCCACAGATTACGAAACGTAGGGGATGACCAAACTGACACTTTAATCCCAGATTGACCAACGTTGGGGTTACCTAAACTGCCATCTCTGCCGTTAAAAGGCAGTCCACTTGGCTATCTAAAATATGTACGAAAATGGGTGCCAAATTTCGGTACCCCCCAAATCGGCTTGGAACGTTTAAATCAAATGACACAGAAATATATGTAGGGGATGACCAAACTGACACTTTAATCCCAGATTGACCAACGTAGGGGATAATTAAACTGCCATCTCTGCTGTTAAAGGCAGTCCTTTTGACTATCTAAAATAGGTACGAAAATGGGTGCAAAACTTCGGTACCCCCCAAATCGGCTTGGAACGTTTAAATCAAATGACACATACATATATGTTGTACAAAGGGTACACAAATGGTTGCAATACTTTTTTTGCCGAGTTGATAATGTGATTAAAAAACACCCACATTGTAGATCGTTGAACTGATTTGTGTGCGTCTGTTTTTTAGAACTGGAAACAGGAGAGGACTGCAACGCAGATGCCTCCCAGTGCAAGACCAACACAGTTTGTGACGGTGCTGATGGTAGCAAGACATGCAGTAAGTGTATGTGTGTATATATATGTGTATGTGTGTATGTGTGTGTGTGTGTGTGTGTTTGTGTGTGTGTGGGTTTGGGCAGCCAGGATAGCAAGACGTGCAGTGACTATCCTCTACACACACTAGGTAAAGAATGCTAGTAGTAGTCACTTTTACAATGAGTTTAAACTATTTTACATGAGATATTTATTAAACAACGTAGGGGGTGACCGTACTGTCACTTAAAGCGAAGATTGAGCAACATAGGGGATGACCATTCTGACACAAAAAACCGCACAGATTAAGCAACGTAGGGGATGACCAAACTGACACTTTAAAGGCATATGTACCCGCTCCCGTGTTTACAAAGTGTAGTTTGCCCATAATCGATGTTAAACGCACCATAAGACCATGTAATGACGATATGTCGCCATGCGCGGACCATATACATGCATTACAGCTTGTTCTAGCCTCTGAAAAAGTGAGGATGTCAACAAAGACGCGGAGTTATTTCCCTTGCGTCAACGTTCCCTCTGTTGGCAAATCTATAAATAGGACGATCTAGATCAAAATAAAAATTCAAATATCTCAACATTTAAGGGGTCCTAGACCACAATATCTTGCAGGGAACTTAATTTAGCATGTCTCCAGCTGTTGGTAAAGCAATTAGCGTGTATAGTCATCGAGTACATATGGCTTTAATCCCAGATTACCAGACGTGGGGGATAACTATACTGCCATATCCACTGTTAAAGGCAGTCCACTTGGCTATCTAAAATGGGTACGAAAATGGGTGCAAAACTTGGGTACTCCCAAAATCGGCTTAAAACGTTTGAATCAAATTACACTTAAATATATGTTGTTCAAAGTATACACAAATGGTTGCAATACTTTTTTTTTGCCGAGTTGATAATATGCTTTAAAAACACCCACGTTGAAGATCGTTGAACTGATTTGTGTGCGTTTGTTATTTAGAACTGGAAACAGGAGAGGACTGCAACGCAGATGCCTCTCAGTGCAAGACCAACACAGTTTGTGAGGGTGATGTTGGTAGCAAGACATGCAGTAAGTGTATGTGTGTATGTAGGTGTGTGTGTTTGTGTATGTGTGTGTGTGTGTTTGTGTGTGTGTTTTGTATGTTTGTTTGTGTGTGTGTATGTGTCTGGGCCGCCAGGATAGCAAGATTTGCAGTGACTATCCTCAACAAACACTAGCTGAAGAATGTTAGTAGTAGTCACTTTTACAATGAGTTTACACTATTTCATATGAGGTATTTATTAAACGACGTAGTGGGTGACCGTTCTGAAACTTTAAGCGAAGATTGAGCAACATAGGCGATGACTATGCTGACAAAAAAACACCCAGATTATGCAACGTAGGGGATGACCAAACTGACACTTTAATCCCAGATTGACCAACGTAGGGGATAATTAAACTGCCATCTCTGCTGTTAAAGGCAGTCCTTTTGACTATCTAAAATAGGTACGAAAATGGGTGCAAAACTTCGGTATCCCCCCCCCCCCCATCTCTGCCATTAAAAGCAGTCCTCTTGGCTATCTAAAATAGGTACGAAAATGGTTGCAAAACTTTGGTACCCCCCCCCCCCCCAAATCGTCTAGGAACGTTTAAATCAAATGACACATACATATATGTTGTACAAAGGGTACACAAATGGTTGCAATACTTTTTTTGCCGAGTTGATAATGTGATTAAAAAACACCCACATTGTAGATCGTTGAACTGATTTGTGTGCGTCTGTTTTTTAGAACTGGAAACAGGAGAGGACTGCAACGCAGATGCCTCCCAGTGCAAGACCAACACAGTTTGTGACGGTGCTGATGGTAGCAAGACATGCAGTAAGTGTGTGTGTGTGTGTGTGTGTGTGTGTGTGTGTGTGTGTGTGTGTGTGTGTGTGTGTTTGTGTGTGTGTTTGTGTGTGTATGTTTGTGTGACTATTCTCAACAAACACTAGCTAAAGAATGCTAGTAGTAGTCACTTTTACAATAAGTTTAAACAATTCCATATGAGATATTTATTAAACAACGTAGGGGCTGACCGTACTGACACTGAAAGCGAAGATTAAGCAACATAGGGGATGACCATTCCAACAAAAACAACTCCCAGATTAAGCAACGTAGGGGATGACCAAACTGACACTTTAATCCCAGAGTAACCAACGTAGGTGATAACTATACTGCCATCTCTGCTGTTAAAGACAGTCCACTTGGCTATCCAAAATGGGTACTAAAATGGGTGGAAAAATTGGGTAGCCCCCAAATCGGTATGGAACGTTTGAATCAAATGACACTGAAATATATGTTGTACAAAGGGTACACAAATGGTTGCAATACTTGTTTTGCCGAGTTGATAATGTGATTTTAAAAACACCGACATTGAAGATTGTTGAACTGATTTGTGTGCGTTTGTTATTTAGAACTGGAAACAGGAGAGGACTGCAACGCAGATGCCTCTCAGTGCAAGACCAACACAGTTTGTGACGGTGCTGATGGTAGCAAGACATGCAGTAAGTGTGTGTGTGTGTATGTGTGTGTGTGTGTGTGTGTGTGTGTGTGTGTGTGTGTGTGTGTGGGTGTGTGTGTGTGTGTGTTTGTGTGTGTGTGTGTGTGTGTGTTTGAGTGAGGGCAGCCAGGATAGCAATACTAGCAGTGAGAATCCTCAACAAACACTAGCTAGAGAATGCCTTGAGATGTTTAGCGAACAACGCAGGGGATGACTATACTGACACTTAAAAATCCTGGTTAAGCAATATAGGGGATAACCGTACTGACACTTAAAACCCAGATTGAGCAACGTAGGGGATAACCATACTGACACTTAAACCCTAGATTAAACAACATAGGGGATAACCATACTGACACTGAAAACCCAAATTGAGCAACGTAGGGCCAGGGGATAACCATACTGACACTTAAAACCAGATTGAGCAACGTAGGGGATAACTATACTGACACTTAAAACCCAGATTGAGCAATGTTTGGGATAACCATACGGACACTTAAAAACCTAGATTGAGCAACGTAAGGGGATGACCATACTGATACTTAAAACCCAGATTGAGCAACGCAGGGGATGACCATACTGACACTTAAAAACCAGATTGAGCAAGGCAGTGGATGACAATACTGACACTTAAAACCCAGATCGTGCAAATTGTGAATCGTCTGTTACAAATTACGTCCTGTGATTGAGGATTGTTTAATGACTAAATGGATTTCAAATGTCATGCACTTTTTGTGTGTCCAATAGTTTAGTTGGAAAAAAAGTTGGCTTGCACTGTCGGACCCTATGCAGCATTGCGACATTCATAAGAACATGATTTGGATCATTGTTGCAATGCTGCATAAGATGTCACGCACTTTTTTTGGTGTCCAATTCTTCAGTTGTAGAAACATTGGCTGACCTGTGCTACATTTCGACAATGACCCAAATCTAATTTTTTTTCTTCAAATGTTGGGATAGTAACGCGCACTACCTGAGGTACGTGATATATTTGTGACTTAGAATGTGTCAGTTGTAGATTCGTATTAGAGTTTTCATCTGTCTTGTAAAAGAAAACACCTTGACGGTGCGCTTGTAGTTTGGAAACCAATGTATCTAACCAACGTAAAAAATGTAAGATCATATTGCCAATAAAGGGGAGAAGAAACAGAGCTAGAGACATAATACTACAGCAGCTAAACTGACTTAGCCTATTAGCCGTGACCATCACTTGACATTTTCCCTTTTGTTTTTCAGAAATAGAAATGGAAGCAGGCGAATCTTGCGCTGATGCAAGTTCTGTCTGCAAGACTGGCACTGTGTGCGATACTCACGTAGATAACAGCAAAATATGCAGTGAGTATTGCTGTGTTACCGTTAACTCATTGTATGGAACCTTCTAGTCATTTGTAGACTGTCGTCAATGGTCAATTAATACACATTAGTAAAACAACGTGTAGCTGTATTTTGTCCATAAAGACCACCTGTCCATAAAGACCACCTGCCCATTAAGACCACCCCAAAGGATCTCCGACGGTTTTTACGACTATATAAATCATATAAAGAGACCACCTGTCTAAAGAGACCACGTTTGCCCAGTCCCTTGGGTGGTTTCTTTAGACAAGTTCGACTGTACGATAAAAAAAATGCTCAATTCAGCTCGAAATGAATACTGTAATGTTTTTTTGATATTCTGAAAGATGTTACATGAAATGTTTGTTTGTTTGTTTGTTCGTTCATGGGATGAAACTCCCACGGCTTTTACGTGTATGACCGTTTTTACCCCGCCATTTAGGCAGCCATACGCCGCGTTCGGAGGAAGCATGCTGGGTATTTTCGTGTTTCTATAACCCACCGAACTCTGACATGGATTACAGGATCTTTTTCGTGCGCACTTGGTCTTGTGCTTGCGTGTACACACGGGGGTGTTCGGACACCGAGGAGAGTCTGCACACAAAGTTCACTCTGAGAAATAAATCTCTCGCCGAACGTGGGGACGAACTCACGCTGACAGCGGCCAACTGGATACAAATCCAGCGCGCTACCGACTGAGCTACATTCCCGCCCTGGTGAAATGTTTGTGAATTCTCGTAATTATTTCATTGCATCTTTTTCTAAGTAGCTTCCTTTGACTGGCAACAATCTGTTTTTTGGCGATCATTCCTTGCTGTAACATGGGCCGGCTTACACGTACTTTCAACCTTTGGCACATGGTGCCACGTTTTCCATAATGTGATTGACAACACCATTCAGGATTTGTGTATTGGTACAGAATAAATCTGTTGAATCTGCGCGTGTGCGGATTTGTGTGCTTGGGTAAGTGGTGAATACCCTCGGTAAGTGTGCGTGCAGTTGTATAGTTTTTGATTTGTGTGCGTTTGTGATTTAGAACTGGCAGCAGGAGCAGACTGCAATGCGGATGCCAGTCACTGCAAGTCCAACACAGTTTGTGAAGGTGCTGATGGTAGCAAACAATGCAGTAAGTTCTTTCAGAATGTGGTTCTATTTGTTTGAGTCATCATAGAACAAGAAATTCCTCCGATAGGAAAAACACCCCCGTTGGTCAAAGGGAAATAACCATTCTCACTGCTCAGGATTGAGCAATTTAGAGCTTATCTCTAAGCCCTTTTGAACTGTTATGGCTTCTCAAAGGAAGGCCAGTACATACACAATAGCCGCCAGACCACATCACAAACAGAACTGAACAATCCACAGGTGTTGCCCACATAGAGAGAGACAAACACACACACACACACACACACACACACACAAACACAGAGAAGCCGTATATATAGAGAGATAGATGACAGTGTATTTTTCGCGTGGCTATAAATTGATTCGACCTTTGCACTTTTACAGTGAGGATAATTTACGGGTCCAATTTACGTTCTGGACACTGCGGTGACCTTCTAAAAATAGTAACAGAACGCCGGGAATATCCGAAGATGCCCCCTCATACTATAGTGCACCATACGAAGGAAGGGAGGTAAACGCTGAAAACATGGAGAAGATAAGGAAGAGTTATGCCGTAGTTGATCCCCCCAAAAAACCAAAATCCACCAATAACTCCCTAACCGTGTGTTTGACTGGTCCCAATTTTTGTAAGGACCGTCTCAGGAATGTATAGAACCTGTTCACCAAGTTTGGTGACGATCGGTCCGTTCATTCTTGAGATCTACTTGCGAACACAAACAAACATACAATACAATACAATACAATACAATACAATACAATACAATACAATAACTTTATTAATCTCTAAAAGAGAAATTACATTGCTGAGCGTTTGTGTCCGTAATAATAACATACATAAAACATTCAAAATAAACATTTGTTCTTTGTCCTGAGAAAATATAGTACATTGGTTATCACATAAGAAAGTATATTAAAAATAAATTAACATGCATTCACCATCAACAATGCACAAAAGAAAGTCAGCACCTTGCCGGTTATCACATATTGTCTAAGAGAGTAGAATGCAAAACAAAATCAACAATACTGAAACAATACAGAACACTGACCCCGTGCATCAGAGCGACAACACCAGCATCAACGCCCCACCTGAGAATTGAAGATGTGAATTGCAGATGGAATGAACGAATTTCTGTAGCGTGTGGATCTTGCGGTTGGTTGTCTGAATCTGTTGCTCCTGTCTGTCCGTCAAACGAACAAACAAACAAACAAACAAACACATCGACCGAAACCTATACACACCCCTATACCGGGGGTGTAATAAACGGTGTTATGGTAAAGAAAACCATGAGGATGAGCGTCCATTCCTTTAAATAAATGTTGGTCGTGTGTTTTGTAACCTCTAGAAGTAGTTTAAATGGATATGAGCTATTTTACTGAAAGAAAGTGCATGGACACTCCCAGTCTTTACTAGGCACTCTAAGAAAACCTTTTAGTCTTTTAAATGGTTCAACGTTGCGTGTCAGTGTGTGTGTGTGTGTGTGTCCTGGTGTGTTGTGCGACACACTTTTCCATTTGAGGATATTTAAGAAAAGTAGATGATGTTGATAGACCAAATTAATTTGTTATGACGGTGAACAAGAGCAAGACATTTCCGAACAGCATGTGTTAATCCAAAACTTTCAAAACTGTTCTCACACTTAAGAAAATATGCAGACCAAACTCAATCACTAAAGGTACCAATACTACTTGGCGGGTAGTACGTGTAGACCAAACACACTCGATTAGGTGAGGTCAGCAACGGGATTATTCAAGCAATCGTTGGCAAGAACAACTAGCCCTTGTTTGCTTACCTTTTTTCTTTCTTTTTACAGAACTGGAAGCTGGGCAGTCATGCACAAGTACTGATGAATGCAGAAGTAACGCGGTTTGTGAGGGAAGCCAGGATAGCAAGACTTGCAGTGCGTACCATCAACACACACACTAGCTAAAGAATACTAGTAGTAGTCACTTTTACAATGCATATGAACTATTTCATATCATATGTTTATCAAACAACGTAGGGGATGGCCATACTGACACTAGAAAGTCATACCGGAGTAAAGTGTGAAGTGCCTGTTGCAAATTACGTTTTGTGATTGAGGATTATTTAAGGACGTAATAGATTTCTTCTTCTTCTTCGTTCATGGGCTGAAACTCCCACGTTCACTCATGTTTTTGCACGAGTGGGATTTTACATGTATGACCGGTTTTATCCCTCCATTTAGGCAGCCATACGCCGCTTTCGAGGGGAAGCTTGCTGGGTATTTTCGTGTTTCTAAAACCCACCGAACTCTGACATGGATTACAGGATCTTTTGCGTGTTAACTTCGTCTTGTGCTTGCGTGTACACACGAAGACGCACTAGCAGGTCTGCACATAAGTTGACCTTGGAGATCAGAAAAATCTCCACCCTTAAACCACGAGGCGGTAGCGGCCGGGATTTGAACTCACGACCTTCCGATTAGGAGGCCGATGTCTTATCCACTAGGCCACTGCGCCCGTCTTTTACTAGATTTAAGATGTCACACACTTTTTTTGGTCACCAATTGTTGAGTTGTAGAAAACGTTGGCTTAATGTTTCGAACCTATGGCACATGGCGACAATGATGCAAATCATGTTCTTGTTTCCCTTCGTTTATCAAATCACGCTCTTATAAATGTTGCAATAGTGATGCGCACTACCTGAGGTACGTGATAGATTTGTGACTTGAAATGCGTCAGTAATGGGTTCGTAGCAAAGTTTACATGTCTCTTATGAAAAAACACCTCGATGGTGCACTTGTATTTTGGAAGATAATGGATGTAAACCCCCAAAAAGTAAAAATCAGTTTTCAAAAAAAGTAAACAAGCAAGAAAGACACATTACCACAGTGCAGCTAAACTGACTTAGCCTATTAGCCGTGACCTTCACTTGACATTTTCCCTTTTGTTTTTCAGAAATAGAAATGGAAGCAGGCGAATCTTGCGCTGATGCAAGTTCTGTCTGCAAGACTGGCACTGTGTGCGATACTCAAGTAGATAACAGCAAAATATGCAGTGAGTATTTGTGTGTTACCGTTAAACTCATTGTATGAAACCTCGCTGGTTCTTCTCTAAGGTCATTTGTTAACTGTCAATGGTCAAATGATTCACATTAGTAAAACAACGTGTAGCTGTATTTTTTCTTCTATGAGAACACTAACATGTTAAAACATGTCTCACCTGTCGAACAATACACAACCTTAAGCCAAGAATGGGTAATATCAGATAAGAATGCTCTCTTCAGCTCGAAATTGATACGTAGATGCTTTTTTTGGTATTGCTTAAAGATGTTACATGAAATGTTTGTGAATTCTGGTAATTATTTCAGTGCATCTTATTTCTAAGTAGCTTCCTTTGACTCTCACCAATCCTGTTTTGGCGATCATTTCTTGCTGTAACATGGGTCAGCTAACACGTACTTTCAACCTTTGGCACGTGATGCCACGTTTTCCATAATGTGATTGACGACACCATTCAGGATTGTTGTACTGATACAGAATGAATCTGTTAAATCCGCACATGTGCGGGTGTGTGCTTGGGTTAGTGGTGAGTACTTATGTGCCTGGTTGTATAGTTTTTGATTTGTGTGCGTTTGTGATTTAGAACTGGCAGCAGGAGCAGACTGCAATGCGGATGCCAGTCACTGCCAGACTAACACAGTTTGTGAAGGTGCTGATGGTAGCAAACAATGCAGTAAGTTCTTTCAGAATGTGGTTCTATTTGTTTGAGTCATCATAGAATAAACGGTGTTATGGTAAAGAAAACCATGAGGATGAGCGTCAATTCCTTTAAATAAATGTTGGTCGTTTGTTTTGTAACCTCTAGAAGTAGTTTAAATGGATATGAGCTATTTTACTGAAAGAAAGTGCATGGACACTCCCAGTCTTTACTAGGCACTCTAAGAAAACCTTTTAGTCTTTTAAATGGTTCAACGTTGCGTGTCAGTGTGTGTGTGTGTGTGTCCTGGTGTGTTGTGCGACACACTTTGCCATTTGAGGATATTTAAGAAAAGTAGATACCCCCCGCGGGTTAGGGGGAGTCCCATATTGGTTGGGACTAGAAAGAATTTACCCGATGCTACCCAGCATGTCGTAAGAGGCGACTAACGGTTCTGTTTCTTCTCTTCTTTTGTCTTATTTCTGCCTTACCAGTCCTTTCACCTATATTTCCTTCCAAGAAAACTCTCCCTACTATTCCCTGCAGTTTTCCAATTCTTTTCTTGTTGTCTTATTTACCTGACTGGATCCATCACCTTTATTTCACTTACCAAAAGTCTTCTTTTCCACATCCTTATTTCTCTGCACCCCGCATGTCGTATGAGGCGACTAACGGATTCTGTTTCTCCTTTTACTCTTGTTAAGTGGTTCTTGTACATGTGTATAGCAATGTCATTGTAAAGCGCTTAGAGCTTCTAGGTAAGCGCTCTATAAGTTTCCATTATTATTATTATTATTATTATTAACATGGTCAATGTTTGTAAGGATTTTGGTCAAGCGGTATGTAAGAAGTGTTTGGTCCTTTGTGCTGGAAACTTGCATTCTCCCAGTAAGGTCATGTATTGTACTACGTTGCAGGCCCCTGGAGCAATTTTTTGATTGGTGCTTTTGTGAACAAGAAACACTTGACAGGTGGCTCTATCCCATCTTCCCCCCTTTCCCCTATCCCATCTCCCCCCTTTCCCTCGTCGCGATATAACCTTCGTGGTTGAAAACGACGTTAAACACCAAATAAAGAAAGAAAGAAAAGTAGATGATGTTGATAGACCAAATTAATTTGTTATGACGGTGAACAAGAGCAAGACATTTCCGAACAGCATGTGTTAATCCAAAACTTTCAAAACTGTTCTCACACTTAAGCAAATATGCAGACCAAACTCAATCACTAAAGGTACCAATACTAGTTGGCGAGTAGTACGTGAAGACCAAACACACTCGATTAGGTGAGGTCAGCAACGGGATTATTCAAGCAATCGTTGGCAAGAACAACTAGCCCTTGTTTGCTTACCTTTTTTCTTTCTTTTTACAGAACTGGAAGCTGGGCAGTCATGCACAAGTACTGATGAATGCAGAAGTAACGCGGTTTGTGAGGGAAGCCAGGATAGCAAGACTTGCAGTGAGTATCATCAACACACACTAGCTAAAGAATACTAGTAGTAGTCACTTTTACAATGCATATGAACTATTTCATATCATATGTTTATCAAACAACGTAGGGGATGGCCATACTGACACTAGAAAGCCATACCGGAGCAAAGTGTGAAGTGCCTGTTGCAAATTACGTTTTGTGATTGAGGATTATTTAAGGACGTAATAGATTTCCTCTTCTTCTTCGTTCATGGGCTGAAACTCCCACGTTCACTCATGTTTTTGCACGAGTGGGATTTTACATGTATGACCGTTTTTACCCCGCCATTTAGGCAGCCATACGCCGCTTTCGAGGGGAAGCTTGCTGGGTATTTTCGTGTTTCTAAAACCCACCGAACTCTGACATGGATTACAGGATCTTTTGCGTGTTAACTTCTTCTTGTGCTTGCGTGTACACACGAAGACGCACTAGCAGGTCTGCACATAAGTTGACCTTGGAGATCAGAAAAATCTGCACCCTTAAACCACGAGGCGGTAGCGGCCGGGATTTGAACTCACGACCTTCCGATTAGGAGGCCGATGTCTTATCCACTAGGCCACTGCGCCCGTCTTTTACTAGATTTAAGATGTCACACACTTTTTTTGGTCACCAATTGTTGAGTTGTAGAAAACGTTGGCTTACTGTTTCGAACCTATGGCACATGGCGACAATGATGCAAATCATGTTCTTGTTTCCCTTCGTTTATCAAATCACGCTCTTATAAATGTTGCAATAGTGATGCGCACTACCTGAGGTACGTGATAGATTTGTGACTTGAAATGCGTCAGTAATGGGTTCGTAGCAAAGTTTACATGTCTCTTATGAAAAAACACCTCGATGGTGCACTTGTATTTTGGAAGATAATGGATGTAAACCCCCAAAAAGTAAAAATCAGTTTTCAAAAAAAGTAAACACGAAAGAAAGACACATTACTACAGTGCAGCTAAACTGACTTAGCCTATTAGCCGTGACCTTCACTTGACATTTTCCCTTTTGTTTTTCAGAAATAGAAATGGAAGCAGGCGAATCTTGCGCTGATGCAAGTTCTGTCTGCAAGACTGGCACTGTGTGCGATACTCAAGTAGATAACAGCAAAATATGCAGTGAGTATTTGTGTGTTACCGTTAACTCATTGTATGAAACCTCTCTGGTTCTTCTCTAAGGTCATTTGTTAACTGTCAATGGTCAAATGATTCACATTAGTAAAACAACGTGTAGCTGTATGTTTTCTTCTATGAGAACACTAACATGTTAAAACATGTCTCACCTGTCGAAAAATACACAACCTTAAGCCAAGAATGGGTAATATCAGATAAGAATGCTCTCTTTAGCTCGAAATTAATACGTAGATGCTTTTTTTGGTATTGCTTAAAGATGTTACATGAAATGTTTGTGAATTCTGGTAATTATTTCAGTGCATCTTATTTCTAAGTAGCTTCCTTTGACTCTCACCAATCCTGTTTTGGCGATCATTTCTTGCTGTAACATGGGTCAGCTAACACGTACTTTCAACCTTTGGCACGTGATGCCACGTTTTCCATAATGTGATTGACGACACCATTCAGGATTGTTGTACTGATACAGAATGAATCTGTTAAATCCGCACATGTGCGGGTGTGTGCTTGGGTTAGTGGTGAGTACTTATGTGCCTGGTTGTATAGTTTTTGATTTGTGTGCGTTTGTGATTTAGAACTGGCAGCAGGAGCAGACTGCAATGCGGATGCCAGTCACTGCCAGACTAACACAGTTTGTGAAGGTGCTGATGGTAGCAAACAATGCAGTAAGTTCTTTCAGAATGTGGTTCTATTTGTTTGAGTCATCATAGAATAAACGGTGTTATGGTAAAGAAAACCATGAGGATGAGCGTCAATTCCTTTAAATAAATGTTGGTCGTTTGTTTTGTAACCTCTAGAAGTAGTTTAAATGGATATGAGCTATTTTACTGAAAGAAAGTGCATGGACACTCCCAGTCTTTACTAGGCACTCTAAGAAAACCTTTTAGTCTTTTAAATGGTTCAACGTTGCGTGTCAGTGTGTGTGTGTGTGTGTCCTGGTGTGTTGTGCGACACACTTTGCCATTTGAGGATATTTAAGAAAGGTAGATGATGTTGATAGACCAAATTTGTTATGACGGTGAACAAGAGCAAGACATTTCCGAACAGCATGTGTTAATCCAAAACTTTCAAAACTGTTCTCACACTTAAGCAAATATGCAGACCAAACTCAATCACTAAAGGTACCAATACTAGTTGGCGGGTAGTACGTGCAGACCAAACACACTCGATTAGGTGAGGTCAGCAAGGGGATTATTCAAGCAATCGTTGACAAGAACAACTAGCCCTTGTTTGCTTACCTTTTTTCTTTCTTTTTACAGAACTGGAAGCTGGGCAGTCATGCACAAGTACTGATGAATGCAGAAGTAACGCGGTTTGTGAGGGAAGCCAGGATAGCAAGACTTGCAGTGAGTATCATCAACACACACTAGCTAAAGAATACTAGTAGTAAATCATGTTCTTGTTTCCCTTCGTTTATCAAATCACGCTCTTATAAATGTTGCAATAGTGATGCGCACTACCTGAGGTACGTGATAGATTTGTGACTTGAAATGCGTCAGTAATGGGTTCGTAGCAAAGTTTACATGTCTCTTATGAAAAAACACCTCGATGGTGCACTTGTATTTTGGAAGATAATGGATGTAAACCCCCAAAAAGTAAAAATCAGTTTTCAAAAAAAGTAAACAAGAAAGAAAGACACATTACCACAGTGCAGCTAAACTGACTTAGCCTATTAGCCGTGACCTTCACTTGACATTTTCCCTTTTGTTTTTCAGAAATAGAAATGGAAGCAGGCGAATCTTGCGCTGATGCAAGTTCTGTCTGCAAGACTGGCACTGTGTGCGATACTCAAGTAGATAACAGCAAAATATGCAGTGAGTATTTGTGTGTTACCGTTAAACTCATTGTATGAAACCTCTCTGGTTCTTCTCTAAGGTCATTTGTTAACTGTCAATGGTCAAATGATTCACATTAGTAAAACAACGTGTAGCTGTATTTTTTCTTCTATGAGAACACTAACATGTTAAAACATGTCTCACCTGTCGAACAATACACAACCTTAAGCCAAGAATGGGTAATATCAGATAAGAATGCTCTCTTTAGCTCGAAATTAATACGTAGATGCTTTTTTTGGTATTGCTTAAAGATGTTACATGAAATGTTTGTGAATTCTCGTAATTATTTCAGTGCATCTTATTTCTAAGTAGCTTCCTTTGACTCTCACCAATCCTGTTTTGGCGATCATTTCTTGCTGTAACATGGGTCAGCTAACACGTACTTTCAACCTTTGGCACGTGATGCCACGTTTTCCATAATGTGATTGACGACACCATTCAGGATTGTTGTACTGATACAGAATGAATCTGTTAAATCCGCACATGTGCGGGTGTGTGCTTGGGTTAGTGGTGAGTACTTATGTGCCTGGTTGTATAGTTTTTGATTTGTGTGCGTTTGTGATTTAGAACTGGCAGCAGGAGCAGACTGCAATGCGGATGCGAGTCACTGCCAGACTAACGCAGTTTGTGAAGGTGCTGATGGTAGCAAGAAATGCAGTAAGTTCTTTCAAAATTTAGCTCCATTTGACTCAGCGATCATGGAATAAACTATCTGTGTATCTGGCAATTGTGCAGATGATCTTCAATTCCTTCAAATAAATGTTGGTCCTTTAAAAAAAACTAAAAAAACCTTAAAATAAATTAACTTCCCAAATTAGGTATTTAAAAGTTTGTAAAAAATAACCATGGTTTGTAAAGTATGCCATGTGATTGAAATGTCGTTTTTGGCTCACGTAAGTGTAGCCTATGCGATCGTAACTTTGTCTGTCTGTGCGTGCGAGCGTATGTGCGTGCGTGCGTGTGTATGTCTGTGGTAGAAACTCTAACATTTGAAGACGTCACATTACATTGACGTCACATTATGACGTAAGAGGGTTAGACGTCACGCGAAGGAAGTACTGAAAGTCTCGGTCATTATTATTTTGAGCGGGCCGAGACTAGTGTACATGCAGACAGACAGATCTAGATCTAGTGTCTCGCTTTCTTGCACAGTTTCACCTATGCTCTTTCTGTGTGTGTGTGTGTGTGTGTGTGTGTGTGTGTGTGTGTGTGTGTGTGTGTGTGTGTGTGTGTGTGTGTGTGTGTGTGTGTGTGTGTGTGTGTGTGTGTATGTGTGACGGAGTGATTGAGTTTGTGTTACTGTTTGTCGATTTCTTACGTGAGCCTTGATGGCTTCGCCTCTTGTTTTTAAAGCGCCTGTCTTCCGTGTGAAGGTACCTTCTTTGTGGTACAGTTACCATTACAAACTTGAGATTTAAAAACCTCAAGAATCGGTAAGACGGCAAACGTGCATTCGGTCTATGCAGAGGGAAAGTAGATAACAAGTGGCATTACTCGGTTACCTTAATGGGCAATGAATACTCTGTTGTCTGTATAATTTTTTTAATCTTTGGATAATGCTTATAATAAGATGATTATGTTGTTGAATGGCGTCTTAAATTTGGTTCTGAGGGTCTTTTAAGGACTCTAAAATGTTTTTCAATTTCAGAGGCAAAATGCGATGCGAAACTTTCATTCTCTTAAACTATTGTGCATGAATATGAGTCATTGTACAGAAAAAAAAGTGGACACTAGTCATCTTCTTTTAATGACGTAAGTAGACGTTTCACTTTAAGGAAAGGTGCAGACGATTTGATTGCGGTAGCAACAAACTTTAGTATATAACTTTGGTAGAAGTACCTACGAAGAATACCCCAGACAGATTAGAACCAGATATAGATTTGAATGCATAAAGGGTTCCTTTTACGATGAAGATTGCACTTGTTTCCAAAACAGCCAATAAATAATGAGAGATGTGTCCTTTGAAAAATGAGAGAGTTGTCCTTTTAATAATGAGAGAGCTGTCCTTTCAATAATGAGAGATGTGTCCTTTTAATGATGAGAGAGTTGTCCTTTTAATAATGAGAGATGTCCTTTTAATAATGAGAGATGTGTCCTTCTAATGATGAGAGAGTTGTCCTTTTAATCATGAGAGAGTTGTCTTTTTAATGATGAGAGAGTTGTCCTTTTAATGATGAGAGAGTTGTCCTTTTAATAATGAGAGATGTCCTTTTAATAATGAGAGATGTGTCCTTTTAATGATGAGAGAGTTGTCCTTTTAATCATGAGAGAGTTGTCTTTTTAATGATGAGAGAGTTGTCCTTTTAATGATGAGAGAGTTGTCCTTTTAATGATGAAAGAGTTGTCCTTTTAATGATGAGAGAGTTGTCCTTTTAATGATGAGAGAGTTGTCCTTTTAATGATGAGAGAGTTGTCCTTTTAATAATGAGAGATGTGTCCTTTTAATGATGAGAGAGTTGTCCTTTTCAGAACTTTTGGTGAACAGCAACTGCACCGGAACTACTGACACCTGCACACAAACCGCCCTGTGTGAGGACAGGAAGTGCAGTGAGTATCACAGTCCACACAGAGGTCAAGTTTGCACCTGTAGAAACGAGTAGTCAGCGGTAGTAGGGACGGTGGTGATGGTGGTACAGTAGAACCTGTCTAAAGAGACCACCCAAGTGACTGAGCAAAAGTGGTCGCTTTAGACAGGTGGTCTTTATGGACAGGTGATTTACATAGTCGTAAAAACCGTCGGGGATCCTTTGGGGTGGTTTAAATGGGCAGGTGGTCTTTATGGACAGGTGGCCTCCAGGGCAGGTTCAACTGTAGTATAGGTGGCAGTGGTAGTAATGTTGGGAGGAGGAGAAGGAGGAGTACTAAGAATAAAAAGTACCGTAAACTACCTTGTAAACGCCCACCCCCCTTATGCACCAATTTCGATCATAAGTAGGGAGTGGGCGTTTGCTCGAAACTGGGAGTTTACAAGGTAGTTTGCGGTAAAGGAGGAATATTTGTGTAGTTTTATATGATGTTTTGGGTTGCTTTGAGATACGATATTCGTTTTGTGGATTTAACTCATCATCGTCCCTCTCCTTCTCTTCCTCGTTCTCGTTCACTCCTACATCATCATAGATGTGACTGCGTTACAGAAACCCAGGCACAGAAGACATGCACGCAGTCTGGAGACTGTGTCAAGAACGCTCAGTGCACGGGAAGCAATCCCAAGACATGTTCCTGTGACGAAGACTTCATGGAACTTCCCTCCGGAAAATGCTGTGAGTCTTTGTTTAGCTGAATAGCTGGGAGTTGGAGTGCATACAAACAACAAAGTTAAGGTGTTTCAGTAGAGGGACTGATTAAAATCAGCTTCTTTTGCCAACACATTGTTGTTGTTGTTGTTGTGTGTGTGTGTGTGTGTGTGTGTGTGTGTGTGTGTGTGTGTGTGTGTGTGTGTGTGTGTGTGTGTGTGTGTGTGTGTGCTTTTTTGGGCATGATTATGAACAAACGCATGTTGCCCCTACACGGGTTAAGAGAGCAAAGGAATTTCAGTTCATTGAAGGCCAGAGTGTGCACGACATTGGTTTGGGTTCTCAGCATTTTTAGGTACTTTGAACACCATAGAATCATTGTGCAATGTAATTTTGTCATACACTACACCACTTCGCCCCAGAGTGCATTCTGTTTAATTTGTTCATCGTTTTTGGTTCTTTGTTAAATTTTCTAGTGAAAATTAAAGAACGTAAGGACGTGCAGTTATCACGTGTACATCCTGTAAGTTGTCAGCGTGTTTTTATTTTGAACGACAGCAATTTCAATTAGGGTAATCATGCTGTGCAACTGACGGTAAGTTACGGTTGTTTTCTCTCATCGCAGCGTTCACTTCGCTCTTCTGTTTTTCAGCTGGTGCTGAGGGTCTTCGCGCCATCTTATTGTTGTTACTTGGAGCCATCATTGCCGGCCGTTGCCTTGCTGGCGTTGTTGGATAAGGGATCTTGTGGCCGCAGCACATCAGTCCAAGTTCAAGTGATCAATCGAACCTTTTATTTTCTAAAAAGTTCAACATTATGTCACGTATCATTTCTGAATCTTCACGCAATGACGCACGTACACATGCACGCTCGCACGCACGCACGTACACACACATTCACAAACCAACACACACACACACACACACACACACACACACACACACACACACACACACCCACACACACACACACACACACGCGTACACACACATTCACAAACCAACACACACACACACACACACACACACATACACCCACACGCACTCACACACACACAGTCACACACACACACACACACACACACACACACACACACTCTCTCACACACACACACGCAAACACACACACACACACACACGCACACACACACACACACACACACACAAACACTAACGAAATGAAAAAGCAACAACCACAAAACTGGTTATTCAGTAGGTTTTGTGGTTGTGAGCATTTAGAATATTCAAGCGAACGACAAGAAGAAGAAGAATATTCAAATTGTACGACGGCATCGTGTGAAAAAAGGCGAACACGATCTTTACCGAAGCTGCACGTTCTAAAATAGTTTTGAAACGTACTGCTTTATGATTAAGATGTCTATTGCTTTGGAAACGGACATGTGTTTTGGTACTGTTTATTAACTGTGTTGTACGCCTTGTAAATGCTTCAATGGTGTTTCTTGAAGTATGACAACGGTTATCATCGTTATTATGTTTCTTAACAGATTGAACAGTTAATTGAATTCAGTGGAATAATAACAATAACAATAATAATAACAGCACATCACACAACGTATTATCAATGTTATAGTTTGTGTTTCATTCATTTGCATACCATTGTTTGTAATTAATATGGAAATGCAACATGTTAAAAATTGTTACTGTGGAGATGCGATTGGAATGTTTATATTAATGTTTTTAGTATTTTATAATAATTCTCTATGTACTGTTTTACTCTGCCGTTGACGAGCACCATATAGAGGTGTGATGAAGGCAACAGTGAAGTCTAGCCAACAACACTGTGCAGACCACTGACTCTGTAATACGTTTAAGGTCACAAGCTTAATTGTTTTTACATTCATATGTATTGATGGTTTAACGTTTTGTTTTCACTGTAAGTCGTAATAGCTGTACACAAAACGGTGTCTCCCTCTCTCTCTTTCTGTCTCTCTCTCTCTCTGTGTTTCTCTCTATCTTTCTGTCTTTGTCTCTGTCTGTCTGTCTGTCTGTCTGTCTATCTGTGTGTCTGTCTGTCTCTCTGTCTCTGTCTCTGTCTCTCTCTCTCTCTCTCTCTCTCTCTCTCTCTCTAAAAGCAATGTTTACAAAAAATATTGTATATAAGAAACATCTTCATGTAGACTTTTGTAAGTGAACTAAACATAGGTACATAAGTGTTAATGCTAGTGTCTAGTTTAGATTATCGCCTAGTTACACAGCTCTGTTTTTCGTCTACTACATATCATAACTTCATAAATTATCAGTCTGTGGTTAGGTTGTGATTCCGTCCAAATAAAAGAAAGTGTTAATTTCAACAGTTACTAATTATAGTTTTTTTTAACTGTTCTCTCTGTGCCTTCGTTAATTGTTCTCATTCGATGTTGGTTTCATGGCTGCAAGAAGCCCATATTTAGTAGATTGACAACGTTTCACGTTTAAGCGAAAATGCGAACAGAGAGTTAAAACGCATGAAAACACAAATAGAAAAGGGTTATGCATGATAATGGGAAGAACAGAGAAGGGAGTTATAGAAGACGAGATAAGTGTTGTAATATCCCGGTGAGATTTTGTGTACACTTTGTGTAACTTACAGATGTAAATCGCTTAGTATACACATTCGCAAAAAGCAACACAGATTTTGGTCAGCCTATTGGTCATAACTTCTGAAATTTCCAAAGCAAATCATTGAGAACTTGAGCAACTCTTTGGATGAAGGACCCCTAAAAAATGGCCGCAAAACGTGCCTTTATTGGCCTCTGAAACGGTTGACACCTACCGCCCTTGACAAAAGGCTACATAAAGACTAGAGAAGTAATGTGCATAAAAAAATGGAATGGCCTTTTCAATGATAGTCAGAAGTGTTTGGTTTGTGCATATTCTGATTTTTTGCAGATTTTGAAATACGGGGCTATGGTTTTTATCAGGTCGATTTTTGGGGGTGACCTTGTTTGACAGGCTGTCACGGGATGCTTATACACAGTACCATCAATCGGACACATGATATGAACAGCTGACATAATTACCTTATCGAGCATATAAAGATCAACTAAAATGAATTGTGTTTTAATGCTTTTCTTAGCGTGCAAAATTTGTTGCAATAACTTTTTGGCCAAGTTTATATATAGAGGTTAAATAATCAGATGTTCTTATCATGTTTGGATAAATTGCTTTCGTGTGCTGACCAGTTTTGCAGTAAAACCGAAACGTTCCTGTGTTTGTGTACGTTTAATGCGTTGAATGAAAGCATGATCTCTTTAATGTTGAGGGGTTTTGCTTGTTGTTTTGTTGCTGTTTATTGCAGGCCGAGAGAGAGAGACAGACAGACAGACAGAGACAGAGACAATCAGGGAGAGAGAACACACACACAATCACGCGCTTTCATACACACACACACACACACACACACATACACACACACACACACACACACACACACACACAACGTCAACAAGAAACGCTGTAGCAGGTGCGTTTACCACAAATTCTAGGCATGCATTACACGGGTTTTGTTAGCAATATGCAGACGAAGCAAGAGAGTGCCCTGTGAACACAACTTCAAGACAAGGGGCAGAGAACAGGGTGGTTCCTTCCGATAAGTATGCTTCCTTAGCCAAAAAGCAGACACGTTCTCTGTTAACCTACTTCTCGTACATGAAGAACCTGAATTATATATAATATGGTTAACGGCACGAAGCTTAGTACGTCAATTACTCGCACAGTCTAAGAAGTTACTACAGCACATAATATTCCAGCAAAAAACGTAAGAAATTCTGGGAAACAAAAAGTGTTTTTTTCTGTTAATACAATGATAAATACTGTACTGTTGGCGATTTCTAAATCAATGACAGTGTGTTTCACTATTAAGCAATGCTTTTAAGAAGCAGGAGCAGAGATGTTTTTTTTTTAAATTAGAAAATACAAAACACACGGTGATTCTGATTGACAAAGGGATGACAGAGTCTTGCACAGTTCAGATTTCTGCGTTTTGCGAGCCTTCAAAGCAAACGGTGTGAAAGGCACAGTTGTTCACGTGTAAACGATTTGGCTCACCATACCAGATCTGGTCAGACCTTTACTTGCGACATGGTCATCCCTTCACTTGAACATATTATACCAAAAACCAACAGCCTGACTCCTTTCTGTGCAGAGCAGGAATTTTTTGTTAAGCCAACAAAAAAAATAGTATGTTTACGGTAACATAGGCAAACAAAATAGGGTCGGTAGGTCGGAATTTTTTTTCTTTTCAAAATACCTTATTTTTAAGTTATTTTGCCAAAAAACAAAGATTTTTGTTAAAAAAAAATTTCTTCTCCAAATGCCACAAAAAGTCTAGGGTCGCGCGAAAAAAAATAGGGTCGGTCGGGATACCGTAAACAGACTATTTTTGTGGGGCCTTAATATGCACAGGAAGCGGTCATGAAGTTGATTTATTGTTTCATTCCTCTCTCATGGAGGGATGGTTTTTTTCCATGGGCAGATCTGATCAATTCAGCAGAACAATTTTCACGAGAAGAAATGTGCATTAATGCAGCATTTTAATCGTCTCTGTTAGTCGTCCATGCCTTCTTCGTCAGCTTCATCATCGTCGCCAAAGCCGGGGATCCCTTGAAAAATGCCCGAGTCTTGTGGGGTGAGGTCTGGCAGTCTGTAACACACAGAACAAGTCCAGGTAGGTGTAAAGCGTATATCCATACAGGGCAGTAGCAAAGTAAACGAGAGAGGAGAGAGAGAGAGCGAGAGAGAGAGAGAGAGAGAGAGAGAGAGGGCAGAGACAAAGAGTGCGCGTGTATGTGAGTGCGTGCGTGTGTGTGTGTGTGTGTTATTTGGTGTGTGTGTGTGCACGCTACTGTCATACTCTGTCTGAAAACAATAAGCTAATCGTACTAAGAAATACGCTCACACACACGCACGCACGTCCTCACGCACGCACACACTCACGCACGCACGCACACACACTAACACTAACACTACCCTCGTCTCGATTCGCGGTCTGTCTGAAAACATTCAGTCAAAACTTGACTTAATGTGACAAATTAAGTACTACGTGCAGAACAGTTTTCGTTTTGATATTCACATTCATAACATAGGTTCAGATGCATGTGATTGCGTCGCCACTTACTGTGATCTATACTGAGCCATGAAGTCATCCTCCAAACACTCGTCCTCACAGAAGATGTCCATCATCGACGCATCCTCACACTTTTTGTTGCATGACGCTGAAATACATGCAAGATAAACGGTATACAGAATACAGAATACAGAATCTTTAATTGCCCAAGGTTGGGAATTTGTGATGACATTGCGGTTAAGAAACATTTGAATCCAGCCATTTACACCAACACACGCATCAACAAACTGATCAACAGCATTATTTTAAAACAACACTGGACAGCATAAGTATAAAAATGCATTCACTAACACTAGCAGTATACACTCAAGCTTCCTCGCCTCAAGTCACACACACACACACACACACACACACGCACACACACACACACACACACACACACACACACACACACACACGCACACACACGCACGCACACACGCGCGCGCACACACACGCGCACACACACGCACACACACGTCACTGCTAAGCTTATGCATTTTTATAACGTGACAGAAATCGCAGTCGCTGGTAGAAATAGAAATAGAAATATAGTATTCAAAACACCATTTTGGAGATTTTGTTGGCGAATTTAACCTTAAAACCCCTTGACTGCCGAAAGATTTTAGTAAAAATAATTATATGAAACATTGAATACATACAATCACACCAAAACTGAAAAAAATGGTCCCCAG
>NC_090246.1:18762493-18769993 GCF_037325665.1 Littorina saxatilis
TGAAATTTGGAGCGTCGCGCGAAACTTCGCTTCGTTGGAACTAAACAACGGAGCGTCACAACATTTCCCATGTTGACAGTACAGTATGTGAGCTTTTCGTTTGAGAAATGTGTAACTGTCGTTTGTCAGTTTTTTTGCTGTGTACTTGTGGAGTTATGAACATGACCAGGAAAAGTAAAAAGCTGACAGTTAGGTGTAAGCAACTTACTGTACAGGTGTGAACAGCTAAATATCTCAACTATGAATAGCAACAGAGTCTGAGAGAAACCAAGGGAATATTTCGGAACTTCTCAAACCACTTGAGCTGCGCAAAAGATTGAATAACAATCCTGGATGTAGAAAGTCGCAATGAGAGCGCCAATTTTCGGTTGTAGAGGTTAACTGTCGATTATGATTTCGGGCTGTTTGACCCATTTTTGAGCCGGACGTTTGAATAAATTGGATGGAAATGTGATCTGCAAATACAAAAACAGAAGGTTTTTTTCCCTGTGCTTTTCCTGTGCTTTTCGAAAACGAGGAATGTTTGTTCAAATCTGCTGTTATCACTACCACGTGCATCAACACTGCCGTAACTAGAAGACAGTTATAACAGAGGACCATCCCAGTCTTGACATCTTAATATCATAGAAAATGTATGGTTAGCCTATACCTTTAAATTCAAGTAAAGCGCATTTCCAGCATCAATGAGTCAAACACACATCTAGAGGTAGAAGTCAGTCGTTACTTGGTAGCATTGCAAATCCACTTTCTGAAGACTTTGTACAATTTGTTGTCGGGGTTGCTGTCTGTCTGAGCACATTCAGTTCAGCGCTTTGTTGGTATGTGACCAGGTGAGAGGAGGTGCTAATTCCACGGGGCGGGGATGTAGCTCAGTCAGGGCGGGGATGTAGCTCAGTCAGGGCGGGGATGTAGCTCAGTCAGGGCGGGGATTTAGCTCAGTCAGGGCGGGGATGTAGCTCAGTCAGGGCGGGGATGTAGCTCAGTCAGGGCGGGGATGTAGCTCAGTCAGGGCGGGGATGTAGCTCAGTCAGGGCGGGGATGTAGCTCAGTCAGGGCGGGGATGTAGCTCAGTCAGGGCGGGGATGTAGCTCAGTCAGGGCGGGGATGTAGCTCAGTCAGGGCGGGGATGTAGCTCAGTCAGGGCGGGGATGTAGCTCAGTCAGGTCAGGGATGTAGCTCAGTCAGGTCGGGGATGTAGCTCAGTCAGGGCGGGGATGTAGCTCAGACAGGGCGGGGATGTAGCTCAGTCAGGGCGGGGATGTAGCTCAGTCAGGGCGGGGATGTAGCTCAGTCAGGGCGGGGATGTAGCTCAGTCAGGGCGGGGATGTAGCTCAGTCAGGGCGGGGATGTAGCTCAGTCAGGGCGGGGATGTAGCTCAGTCAGGGCGGGGATGTAGCTCAGTCAGGGCGGGGATGTAGCTCAGTCAGGGCGGTGATGTAGCTCAGTCAGGGCGGGGATGTAGCTCAGTCAGGGCGGGGATGTAGCTCAGTCAGGGCGGGGATGTAGCTCAGTCAGGGCGGGGATGTAGCTCAGTCAGGGCGGGGATGTAGCTCAGTCAGGGCGGGGATGTAGCTCAGTCAGGGCGGGGATGTAGCTCAGTCAGGGCGGGGATTTAGCTCAGTCAGGGCGGGGATGTAGCTCAGTCAGAGCGGGGATGTAGCTCAGTCAGAGCGGGGATGTAGCTCAGTCAGGGCGGGGATGTAGATCAGTCAGGGCGGGGATGTAGCTCAGTCAGGGCGGGCATGTAGATCAGTCAGGGCGGGGATGTAGCTCAGTCAGAGCGGGGATGTAGCTCAGTCAGGGCGGGGATGTAGATCAGTCAGGGCGGGGATGTAGCTCAGTCAGAGCGGGGATGTAGATCAGTCAGGGCGGGGATGTAGCTCAGTCAGAGCGGGGATGTAGCTCAGTCAGGGCGGGGATGTAGATCAGTCAGGGCGGGGATGTAGCTCAGTCAGGGCGGGGATGTAGCTCAGTCAGGGCGGGGATGTAGCTCAGTCAGAGCGGGGATGTAGCTCAGTCAGGGCGGGGATGTAGCTCAGTCAGGGCGGGGATGTAGCTCAGTCAGAGCGGGGATGTAGCTCAGTCAGGGCGGGGATGTAGATCAGTCAGGGCGGGGATGTAGCTCAGTCAGGGCGGGGATGTAGCTCAGTCAGGGCGGGGATGTAGCTCAGTCAGGGCGGGGATGTAGCTCAGTCAGGGCGGGGATGTAGCTCAGTCAGGGCGGGGATGTAGCTCAGTCAGGGCGGGGATGTAGCTCAGTCAGGGCGGGGATGTAGCTCAGTCAGGGCGGGGATGTAGCTCAGTCAAGGCGGGGATGTAGCTCAGTCAGGGCGGGGATGTAGCTCAGTCAGAGCGGGGATGTAGCTCAGTCAGGGCGGGGATGTAGCTCAGTCAGGGCGGGGATGTGGCTCAGTCAGGGCGGGGATGTAGCTCAGTCAGGGCGGGGATGTAGCTCAGTCAGGGCGGGGATGTAGCTCAGTCAGGGCGGGGATGTAGCTCAGTCAGGGCAGGGATGTAGCTCAGTCAGGTCGGGGATGTAGCTCAGTCAGGGCGAGGATGTAGCTCAGTCAGGGCGGGGATGTAGCTCAGTCAGGGCGGGGATGTAGCTCAGTCAGGGCGGGGATGTAGCTCAGTCAGAGCGGGGATGTAGCTCAGTCAGGGCGGGGATGTAGCTCAGTCAGGGCGGGGATGTAGCTCAGTCAGGGCGGGGATGTAGCTCAGTCAGGGCGGGGATGTAGCTCAGTCAGGGCGGGGATGTAGCTCAGTCAGGGCGGGGATGTAGCTCAGTCAGGGCGGGGATGTAGCTCAGTCAGGGCGGGGATGTAGCTCAGTCGGTAGCGCGCTGGATTTGTATCCAGTTGGCCGCTGTCAGCGTGAGTTCGTCCCCACGTTCGGCGAGAGATTTATTTCTCAGAGTCAACTTTGTGTGCAGACTCTCCTCGGTGTCCGAACACTCCCCGTGTGTACACGCAAGCACAAGACCAAGTGCGCACGAAAAAGATCCTGTAATCCATGTCAGAGTTCGGTGGGTTATAGAAGCACGAAAATACTCAGCATGCTTCCTCCGAAAGCGGCGTATGGCTGCCTAAATGGCGGGGTAAAAACGGTCATACACGTAAAAGCCGTGGGAGTTTCAGCCCATGAACGAACAAACAAACAAACAAGCTAATTCCACGATATAGCCTAGACCGATCTGTGGTGCGGAACATGATTGTGTAACCGGGGCAAAACGGCTCCTTCGATTACAAAAAAATAAAAATAAAATAAAATAAAATAAAATAAAATAACTAAATACATAAAAAAAAGGCAACGGGACATCACTTACAATTTCTTGATGTTCCAGAAAGTGTTTACGACGCATGCGTGCCGGCACCGCCGTCGCTTTCTTCTGGTACGGCTCAAACATTGACGACTGCAGACAGAATACATTTTCCAGAAGTTGTCCGCGCACATGGCTACACACTCGCGGGATCTGTCCCAGCACGACAACCAGCACGGGAACCAGTCCTCTCCGTTCTGTATGTGCACTTGGCAGCTAGTGTTGAAGCACCTGCATTCAATGACAATGTGAACAATGGTTTGGTAAGAAAACAATGAAAGGATACGGTAGGTAGAAATTAAAATAGAAGGAAAGGACGGAAGGGGAGGAAGGACAGAACGAGAGGAACAAAGAAAATAAAGCAAAGACTGAATGAGGGAAGACGGATAGTGACACGAGCACCATCAAAAAGCTACACTATTTTAAGTGAGTAGTTTATAAACTGTAGAAAGAAGAAGAAGAAAAACAGAGAAAAAAAAGAATGTCAACATTTGCTTTTTTGACGTACGAATAACTATTATTTGTTAGAAACATTTGTCCTCATTTACAATAACCGCATCGAACGATCACGAATTTCAAAACAAAAGGTAACAGTCACCTCGCTACCCTGAAACCTTTATTTACTATTAATATGAAACACCCTTTAAAATTATCAATTACAAATCTCTCCCGTAGGCTCCATACAAAGATATTATTTATTTTATTTTATGCAGCTTGTTTTCGCGCGCATATTTCAACATACGGATTCAAGGCGCAGGGATTTATTTATGCCGTGTGAGATGGAATTTTTTTACACAATACATCACGCATTCACATCGGCCAGCAGATCGCAGCCATTTCGGCGCATATCCTACTTTTCACGGCCTATTAATCCAAGTCACACGGGTATTTTGGTGGACATTTTTATCTATGCCTCTACAGTTTTGCCAGGAAAGACCCTTTTGTCAATCGTGGGATCTTTAACGTGCACACCCCAATATAGTGTACACGAAGGGACCTCGGTTTTTCGTCTCATCCGAAAGACTAGCACTTGAACCCACCACCTAGGTTAGGAAAGGGGGGAGAAAATGGCTAACGACCTGACCCAGGGTCGAACTCGCAACCTCTCGCTTCCGAACGCAAGTGCGTTACCACTCGGCCACCCAGTCCTATATTACATATTAATGCAAACGCCATTGCTTCAGTGGGATTGTCTAAGATTCAAAGAGGAGAGAAAACTAAAAAAAAAAAAAATAAAAAAAAGGGAAAAACATGAAAGCCTTCCCCCAATTCCCCCGCCCCAGTCAAGAAACAACAACAACAACAACTAAAGCAATAAAAGCTAAATACTCATAAACGACAAACCCCAAGAAGAAAAAGAGAAAAAGAAAAGAAAACAAGTCGCGTAAGGCGAAATTACTACATTTAGTCAAGCTGTGGAACTCACAGAATGAAACTTAACGCACTGCATTTTTTCACAATCACCGTAGTCCGCCGCTCGTGCAAAAGGCAGTGAAATTAACGAGCCTGTTTAACGCGGTAGTGGTTGCGCTGTACTGCATAGCACGCTTTTCTGTACCTCTCCTCGTTTTAACTTTCTGAGCGTGTTTTTAATCCAAACATATCACATCTATATGTTTTGGGAATCAGGAACCGACAAGGAATAAGATGAAAGTGTTTTTAACTCGATTTCGGAAATTTTATTTTGATCATAATTTTTATATTTTTAATTTTCAGAGCTTGTCAAAGTCATTGATTAATTTTTAAGCCTCCAAACTGAAATGCAATACCAAAGTCCGGCCTTCGTTGAAGATTGCTTGGCCAAAATTTCAATCAATTTGATTGGAAAAAAAAGGGTGTGACAGTGCCGCCTCAACTTTTACAAAAAGTCGGATATGACGTCATCAAAGTCATTTATCGAAAAAATGAAAAACACGTCTAGGGATATCATACCCAGGAACTCTCATGTAAAATTTCATAAAGATCGGTCCAGAAGTTTACTCTGAATCGCTCTACACACACACACACCCACAGACAGACAGACAGACAGACAGACAGACAGACACACACACACACACACACACACACACACACACACACATATACACACATATACACACATACACACATACACCACGACCCTCGTCTCGATTCCCCCTCTTTGTTAAAACATTTAGTCAAAACTTGACTAAATGTAAAAAGAAGAATTTATCTGATAAACTACTAGCAAAAAGTCAGCGAACTCGATTACACTTGTTTAAAGGCTCACTCCGCTTCCCGTAAACCATCAGTTTTTGGCCACAGACACTGTCAGGCTTTTACACACAGTACAAAACCCCTTTCATTTAAACACTTACCGCTAGAGAATATCCTAGGTGCCCTCCATAAAGCGCGAGAATTTTTCAAAGAATTTATTTTTGCGTGGCCAGCCGGATTTTCTTTAAAACAAATCGGATGCCTCGTTTTAGCGCTAGAACTAACTTTTCAAATCTAAATAATAAAATAAAGGCACAGTCAGCCTCCCGTAAACCATCACAGACACTCTCAGGCTTTTACACACAGCTAGTACAAACACCCTTTCATTTAAACACTCATCGCTTCAGAACATCCCAGGTGCCCTCCGTAAAGAGCGAGCAATTTTCAAAGAAATTATTTTTGCGTGGTTTATCTGAGCCATCGTGAACCCGTGTGATCCAGTTTCCCTTTTTTCACAATTTAGTCGTCATGTCAGTTTGTGATTGCAATGCGACTCGCTGTAAGCTTATCTGCAATAGCACGTTATTGTGTACCTCTGAATCTAAAACGCAACAAACGGCAGAGAGTCACACGAACTGGATCGGTGGCGATTGACCGTTTAGAGGAACTGGCGCAATGCAGAACCGTTGTCTGCCACGAGAAAGACGTTTTGCGTGACACGTTTTCGGGGTTTCTTTTTTCAAACTTTCAAAACTTCGCGAATTGTACTGATCTTGTTTTGATGAAGAAAGATTTCTTGTATGATTTAAGAATGTTAAGGGGGGGGGTTTCCAAAGGTATATTGTGAATATGTGGGTGTGAAGGCGCGAAGCGCCGAGCCGACGGCGCGAAGCGCCTAGCTTGCTAGGGGGGTCCGGGGGCATGCCCCCCCGGACAATTTTGAAAAAAAGGATGCAAAATGGTGCAATCTGGTGCATTCTGAGGATGATCATTACCAGTTTCAGGCAGCAGATTTTGTCACTGATTAATACCCCAAAAATTGAAACTCAACCCCAAAAAACACACAAAAATATTTTTATTTTTTGGCTGGGGGGGGGGGGGGGTTTCCGGAAACCCCAGAAACCCCCCCTCGTCCGCCCCTGAGCTGTCAATTTATTATTTAGATGTTAAAAGTTAGGTCTAGCGCCAAAACGAGGCGTCCGATTGTGATACTGAACAATCCGGCTGGCCACGCAAATATTAATTCTTTGAAAATTGCTCGCTCTTTACGTAGGGCACCTAGGATGTTCTCAAGCGGTGAGTGTTTAAACGAAAGGGTGTTTGTACTGTGTGTAAAAGCCTGACATTATCTGTGATGGTTTACGGGAGGCTTACTATGCCTTTAATAGCATGTGATACAAACATTCTTAAATCATAAAATAATTCTTTTTTCAGCAAGTGAAGATCAGTACAATTCGAAGTTTTGAAATTTTGAAAAAAGGGAGCCCGGAAGCAAGTCATACAATGTCCTGTTTGCCCAAGCACGAATTTTCTGCATATCGCCAGTTTCTTTGAACGGTCAACCGCCACCGCTCAGGTCGTGCCACACGCAGTCGTTTGTTGCATTTTTAAACTCAGAGGTATACAATAACGTGCTATTGCAGATACACCGAGTCGCATTGAAAATACAAACTGACGACTTAATTCATCACGTATACTGAAAGGCATAAATTCTGCAAATAGTGCATTGAACGATTTTGCTCTCAAACGAAAATCAGATTGAACCTGTAATTTGTAGTTGACATCTTGAGTGTTGGAGCAAATGTTTCACGCTGTCAGCGTGCGCTTTGCAGTATTGCTGATCCAGCCACAGCTCACTGTGCTAATAAAGACAATGGGCTGAACGGGAGACAATAACGTAAAAAAGATAGTGTATGGCCCTATAAAATGCAACTGGCTGTCTGGCTGTATCCAGATATCGCAATCATGCCACGACTTGATGAAGGAGAGAGACAGCAAGCGATTGG
>NC_090246.1:18774993-18789993 GCF_037325665.1 Littorina saxatilis
TAACAACATTATGGTTTGTTTAAAGGTGAATTTCATTTTCATAGTTACAGCATGGTTAAGGGTGTGCGTGTGTATTTGTATGTCAGCGTGTATGTATGTGTTTGTATGTGTGTGTGTGTGTGTGTGTGTGTGTGTGTGTGTGTGTGTGTGTGTTCGGGTGTGTGTGTGTGTGTGTGTTCGGGTGTGTGTGTGTGCGTGTGTGTGTGTGTGTGTGTGTGTTTGGGTGTGTGTGTTCGGGTGTGTGCGTGTGTGTGTGTGTGTACGTGCGTACGTGCGTGCGCGTGCATATGCGTGTGTCTGTGTTAATAAAAATTCATTTCAATTGACAGTCACAGTTTCGTTTTCATAAACAGTAAGCAACGGCAACGATTCAAACCAGCAAGAAACAGGCAACACCATTTTTCGCGTTCAGAAAAGCTTTTAATACTGCTGAGCAAAATTACAGTAGGCCTACTACAGTAAAATACCCAGCACATATCTCCTCACAATCCATGAAATATCACTAGAATCAGATGACGCCCAGCACAAGATAATTCAAAGTGTATACAATACCTTCCTGGATCGACAGTACCCTTGGCCTTATCCGCAACAGAACCGAGCTCAGATTTGATAGCCTGCAATTTTCCAAATACATGTTGGGGGTACCCTTAGTTGTGTGGCTGTTACTGACAATGCGGTAAAATAAATATTGAACCCACACAATGTGTCAAATATCCCAAACAGGCACGGGAATGGACGTTTTCCAGAAATTGCTCAGGATTTTTAAGCGGTCGGGCAAGGTAAGAAAGAGCCCGATTTACTAGCAACTAGGAATTAGCTCGCTACTGGTCGGCTTTTGATTAACCTGTTATCGCAACGATTTAATTCGATCGACGTATGCTTCCTCAATGCTTTCTCTGCAAAGTGGAATTCTGTTGCTTTTTTTTGTTGTTTTTTTGTGGACCTCAGTTGCATGCAGGATGCTTCAACCCATATTTTTTGCCCGATTTTTTGTTTAAATTTTTAAATTTTTTTAAGGCGGGGAGCATCCTTCTTCCTTGGTTTTTTTCTGTATAACATAATCAACTTTATATTATACAATTCTGTTGCTTAATTAAATAGACGATGTTTGGAAATAACTCTGTCAGGATTTCCACGCGTTGTAGGAGAGTTGCCACTAGCTTTAGTGAGTCAAACAATATCATTCTATTGGTCGACCAGGTAAAACCAGCAATCGCAGCGAATGACTGACTCCGATGTGTATAATAATATGCAGTGTCCGCTCGATATGATGTCTTTTTTTTTGTAACGACACGGAACAAAAAGTCACAGCACAGTTTTAAATTAGTGCTTTTGATTAGGGTACTGTTCCATGAAGCAGTTTTTACGACACGGAAAATAACACTTCACAGCACAATTTTAAATTAGTGCTTTTGATTAGGGTACTGTTCCATGCAGCAGTTTTTACGACACGGAAAATAACACTTCACAGCACAGTTTTAAATTAGTGCTTTTGATTAGGGTACTGTTCCATGAAGCAGTTTTTACCACACGCATCATCGATCTCCTCGCCGCTCTTTTCCGCGTCACACCGTTCGTTGCACGCGCCCATGATGACGTCATAGGAGTCCCAGCACCGGAACTCGCAATCCACCCCAAGGTACAGACAGCCGTCCAAGCAGAAGAGACGAGCCGGCTCGGCAAGTTTGCCGCACTCGTTTTCCTTGGCGCAGTTCTCCCAATGCATGGCGTCGTGACACGCCTCTGCGCACACTTCCGCTCGAGCCTCGTTCTGAACCGGAAGTACGGTGCTATCAGAAGGGTTGAAAGCGGCCGATAGCAGGAGAAGAAGAGCGAAGTAGGAGAGTTCCATGCTGGTTGATTGTTGTTTTGCTGCGGTGACAGAAATGAAAGTGTAGTGAGTTTAATTAGCTTGTGATGATCCTTTGTTCTATGTTAATAACATTTCACGGCTCTGCGGTTAAAAAAAAAAGAAAAGAATGAGAAATGGAGCACTGTATAAACCAAATAAAAGTGTGGGTACTCGTTCGGCCTAGCTTAAGATGAGGCTTTCAGAAAAGGTAGACTTTTTATTTCAACGAAACAAATATAAGAAAAGAGTTAATTGTGTGAGTATATGTTTTTTTTTGTGTGCGTCGTCGTCAGTTTTTTTATGTTCACGGATTCATTCTTTTTTCTCTTTTGGAAACGTTTCTGTTAGCATGAAATAAAGGGTTTTTTTTTTTTTTTTTTTTTTTTTTCCTTACACCTAATCCTTGTCCCGGTGTGCTCTCACGCCGCCCCGTCCCTGCACTCACTGTTCCATCCACATCTGAATTTCGTTCCGCTGCCAGACTTGTCGATTTTACAGACGCTCTAGGGAGGGATGTCGGGTCGTTGCGTTAGGCTACCCGCGGAAGATGACACTGCACTTCTGCTGAGTCACTTCGACGGTGTTCAGTAGTGGGTCTGTCCCGAGCTAACGGACGCAGCCCACTACCTACTATGCCCCCTACTAACGACATTGACTGCTAAGTCGCGGAGCCAGACTGAGTGAGGGTCCCCTCCAGAGAGCAGACCGCCACTACGTCCCTCCGTCGACTCCCCAGAACGTCACACGTTGAAGACTGACAGCAGAAGTACTATTCAGGGAAGGATGGAACAAGAACACTGAGACCAAGGTCACCATGAGAGCTCCGGGCATGAAGGGCCACAAGAGCAAGGACAATTTATAATTTTGGATGATTAATGAGATGAGGATGATTATAATGATGATGCTATGGATTTCCAATTTGGTTTGAGACTACGTGACAGGGCAGCACTCTACGCTTACTGTCATAATATATCCTGGTGTCAACCAGGCCCGAGAACTGCCGCACCTGCGGTGTTGGTCAGGTAAACAGAACCTGAGCACCCTCAAAGTCGCATTCGTTAAGTGAATGACACTCGGCTGTGTGATTCCAGCCTTCCCATAGGAACCATAGCACTTCCACTCTGGGTAGGAGCCGACCGTAGCCCGAAAAACCCACATGACCCTGATGGGATTCGAACCCACGACCTCCCGGCCCACAGCCCGATGCGCTAACCACTGCGCTACGGGGGCCGGTTGAAATAAAGTTTAAGTATAAAAAAGATCCCTCATTTTCAGACATTTAATAGAAACTTTAAGCAAAGATTTATTTGGGAAAAGTACAACGCAGCTATGAATAATACACTAGATACATTTTTCAAGGATTGGCGCTTGTATATGCATGTTTGGATGTAAGCCTTAGGTTCTTTCTCCTTTACATATTTTTGATACTGCGACCACCAAGCCATGAACACCCCCCCCCCCCCCTGTGTGTTGTAATTGTCCCATTGTCTATGTGATGTAATGTAATGTAAAGCCTATACATGTAAAAAAAAAAAAAAAAAAAAAAAACATTCTTGTAAGAGCGCTGCTGCGACGCGGGCGCAGGTAAAAAGCCAAGTGAGCGGCCCACTGCTGGTCAGTCAACATACCTGACATCGGCTCACAATTTAAGACAAAAATGCACCATAAAAAGCATGCAGACCGAGGGGTTGTGACTGGTGGTACCCACCAGCCACAGGCACAGTAAAACAAGTGTTTAAATTATATTTATACTAAATAACACAAAAAAAGAATAAAAAAAAAAATTAAAAAGTTGAAGTATCTATTGCAATAATATATCAAAAACTGTAACTACTTGAATATTCGGGAAGAAAAAAATCCACCATGTTTTAATGAACAGAGAATGTTTTAAATTCCGTAAAAAAAAAATTCAATCACGATACTCCACGATTCTTAACATTGAATATTCGAGAGAAAAATAACCCACCCACTCCCAACACGTTTTGAATGAACAGACCCCCAAATAATCAATAACGGTACTTCACGGAGAGAGAGAGAGAGAGAGAGAGAGAGAGAGAGAGAGAGAGAGAGAGAGAGAGAGAGAGAGAGAGTGCGAGAGCGAAAAAGAGAGAGCATCACAACGGTGTATTACAATCATCATTAATTTGAGCCAGATAAGTTTTCGTTATAGTTTGTCTGTGCAATTAAAAGACCGTTGGGTCGATATATTTGTGAATGTATTGTTTTGTCAATAGCAAACGTTCCAACAACTTACCTCTCTTGTTTTTGTATCATTAATTTGAGCGTCATGCAAGTAATTACGAAACACGCCACTCACCTGTTTTATCCTCAACACTCGTACTTAAAACAAACAGCACAGGCACACCGCCAACTTTCCTTGTCTGGTGTCGATCAAATGCTGTGGGCCACTGTCCCCGTGTGCAATATATGCTGCGGTGCCCAGGCACAGAACACCACACCAATCGTAAACCACAAGGCCATATCTCGCTTCTGTACACCTACACCAGATACATCCTTATGGCTCGTCAAAGCTTTTACCGTTTCCTGCCTGTTCAAGTGGCGTGTGCGTGACCTTTGATGACAGACGCCCAGCCGCTTGAATTATAAGCCGGTCAATTTTTTCAGCGTCGCGGACGACGCTGGTATCTGTGGTTGGGAAGAACGTGCCTGTGGAGAATTAGTCTCCAAGCCAAAGCGCGCTGACTCTCCAAGCCAAAACAATTTCAAAGCTGAAAAAAAATGTACAATTTACGCGAAACGATTAAACACAGCTTTCGGGTGTTTTTTTTAATCTAAGATGTACATAAATATACCACTCCGACCATAAGGAAAAGAAAAAAAGACACACAAAAAAAAAAAGACCGAGAGGAGCCGAGTCAATCCGAGACCAACCGAGAGGACGTGTTTCGCGCCGTTTCGACGTCGTTTGTTCAGATGCGGCCGGTTGGATCAGTTGCGGTCATACAGGGGCGCCTTGCACAAGAAAAGATCTTCAACAATCCCGATCATCATCATGGTACAATAATGTTTTGTGCGCCCCCATGTATGTGTTCTGTGCTAATAATGCACGGTTGTGAAATGTCCGTACACATTTTGTGGCACTATGTAATTGTTAGTGCATCCTCCTGCGGATGCTTCGTGCTAAAAATGCACTTCCATTAAAATATTGTACGCTCATGTCAGTAATATATTTTCAATTGTTTCTCTGTCAATTTCAAGTGTTTGTTTCCAATTACTTCAGTATCTCCCTGTTGCAATTCCAGGTGATTCATTATGCATGTGCCAATTTGAGGTGTTTAATTCTGATTCCTGTATTTACAGTGTAAAATTAAAACTATTGTTTTCAAACATTCCTATGACACCTGGTAATGGTTCTGTGGTTTTGTTTTTAATTTGTATTTTGTTTTTCTGCAATAAATATTTGAAATGGATCTGAGGCCGACTTACTACTTTTAGCACTCTTTTTCACCACATTCCCACGTGCAGATATTGCAATATCAACTCTTCCTTTCTACCTGTTTCAAACAAGCTCTATTTTTTAATTAAAAAGTTTTTACTAAATGTCTTAACATAGAGGGGGGAATCGAGACGAGGGTCTTGGTGTATGTGCGTGTGTGTGTGTGTGTGTGTGTGTGTGTGTGTGTGTGTGTGTGTGTGTGTGTGTGTGTGTGTGTGTGTGTGTGTGTGTGTGTCTGTGTGTGTGTGTGTAGAACGATTCAGACTAAACTACTGGACCGATCTTTATGAAATTTGACATGAGACTTCCTGGGAATGATATTCCAGGACGTTTTTTGTTTTTGTTTGTTTTTTATAAACGTTTTTTATGACGTCATATCCGGCTTTTTTGTACAAGTTGAGGCTTCACTGTCACACCCTCATTTTTCAATCAAATTGATTGAAATTTTGGCCAAGCAATCTTCGACGAAGGCCGGACTTCCGTATTGCATTTCAGTTTGGTGGCTTAAAAATTAATTAATGACTTTGGTCATTAAAAATCTGAAAATTGTAAAAAAATAAATAAATTATAAAACGATCCAAATTTACGTTCATCTTATTCTTCATCCTTTTCTGATTCCAAAAACATATAAATATGTTATATTTGGATTAAAAACAAGCTCTGAAAATTAAAAATATAAAAATTATGATCAAAATTAAATTTCCGAAATCGTTTTAAAAACTATTTCATCTTATTCCTTGTCGGTTCCTGATTCCAAAAACATATAGATATGATATGTTTGGATTAAAAACACGCTCAGAAAGTTTAAAACGAAGAGAGGTACAGTAAAGCGTGTTATGAAGCACAACGCAACCGTTACCGCGCCAAACAGGCTCGTCACTTTCACTGCCTTTTGCACTAGCGGCGGACTACGTTCAGTTTCATTCTGTGAGTTCCACAGCTTGACTAAATGTAGTAATTTCGCCTTACGCGACTTGTTTTTTCTTGTGGCTGTTTGATCAATTCATAGCAAGCAGTGACTGAAATAAACAATTTATATATCCAGCACAACATGCAATTCATTGACTTTTGACCCTAACCTTTTAACACTTCCCAAAATAAATCTTTGGTGGACATTGCATCGACGCTGTTCATTTTGAATGAACATTTTTCTTGTACAAACTTGCAAACGGCACTGGCTCACGGAAGCTGCCTATCTCGGGGAGTCCCGAGAGATCTCGTGAGACTGGGTACGAGAGCATGGAGACAACGGTGTAATGAGGACGCTCGTTTGAAAAAGACAATTGGGCAATTAGAAGCAATTTTCGTTTCTGACTGTAAAATCGATTGAAGCGTCGGAAGTTTTGTAAACCGTTAACGGCGTTGTGGCAGTGCTGTGGCGTGGTGGTAAGACGTCGGCCTCCTAATCGGAAGGTCGTGGGTTCGAATCCCGGCCGTGGCCGCCTGGTGGGTTAAGTGTGGAGATTTTTCCGATCTCCCAGGTCAACTTATGTGCAGACCTGCTAGTGCCTTATCCCCCCTTCGTGTGTACACGCAAGCACAAGACCTAGTGCGCACAGAAAAGATCCTGTTATCCATGTCAGAGTTCGGTGGGTTATAGAAACACGAAAATACGCAGCATGCTTCCTCCGAAAGCGGCGTATGGCTGCCTAAATGGCGGGGTAAAAACGGTCATACACGTAAAATTTCACTAGTGCAAAAACACGAGTGTACGTGGGAGTTTCAGCCCACGAACGCAGAAGAAGAAGAAGAAGTGTTTGTTTTATTTGAAGCGAGGAATATAAAGAAAACAGTCGAGTTGAACAGAGAGAAAAAAGTCGAATTGCTGTCCGCTGCCGACTTGAACTCAGAATGGAGAGATACACACACAAAAATGTGAAGGAAATGTAAATACAAACATGAAACAAATATTCCACGATGACAAGAAGAAGAAGAACAAGAAGAAGAACAAGAACAAGAACAAGAACAAGAACTAGAATAACAAGACGAACAAAAAGAGGAGGACAGAGCAGAAGGGTAGTTGCGAAGTTAAATCTTTTATGTCAACTCAAGATGTAAATGCATTAAGAAACGTGGCTCTTTTGTTAAAAAAGAATGAGTAATATTTGTTTTTAATCGTGCTAATTTTGTTGGTACATATTTTGTGGTCAGTTTAAAACGATTTATTTGTTGACCAGTGTATGCACAGTTATTGTTTAACAATGTGACAAATCATTAGTTTATCATATTACATTTTTTCTTGTCGGAAATCACGTTCAGAAGGGGTGTTGGTCTGTACTTTCTTATCGTGTCTTGTCCCCACAGTGACATTATTATAGTGAGTATTTCTACGCACATACCCTCCCAGAGGGGAGGCTCATGGCGTTTACAATATGCCGTGTGAGATAGAATTTTTTACACAATATATCACGCATTCACATCGGCCAGTAAATCTCAAGCGTGTTAGGCGAGTATATACTTTTCACGGCCTATTATTCCAAGTCACACGGGTATTTGGTGGACATTTTTATATATGTCTATTCAATTTTGCCAGGAAAGACCCTTTTGTCAATCGTGGGATCTTTAACGTGCACACCCCAATGTAGTGTACACGAAGGGACCTCGGTTTTTCGTCTCATCCGAAAGACTAGCACTTGAACCCACCACCTAGGTTAGGAAAGGGGGGAGAAAATTGCGGCCTGACCCAGGCCTGAACACGCAACCTCTCGCTTCCGAGCGCAAGTGCGTTACCACTCGGCCACCCAGTCCACATACATACACGTCGACATAATAGAGAGAAAGACCGACCGACAGGCACACAGTACACACACCCACACCCACACCGCCCCTCGTTCGGTCAAACACACATTTTTCACACAGTCAATCAGACCACAACAGGCGAGCCCTTTATCAATAAATAAGGCGAGGAAAGAAGCTGGAGAAAACATGAAGAACAACTCTGATCCAATGTCCAGTTCAGCTTGATCAGCATTTGCCGCAAGACCGCTTGCAGTTGGCCATCATATAGGTCGGGTTTCCAGTACACTCCCCAACCCTGGCCCATGGTCCGCAGTTCTCGTTGATGTCCCGGCACGACTGATGGCTGTCAGACATGACCGTAGGAGAAGCATCTGTTTGGGACAGACACACCATTAACATTTCTTGTGACAACAAGGCGGTTTATAGCAGGGCTCCCCACAGAGCGCATCCCTGCGTCCTGTACGCACTAGAAGCCGAAAACACGCACTAGAAATTAATGGAGGGGGTCCCAGGACGCACTGCACCTACAAAGAGCGGGTCCCGGGACGCACTCAATTTCCTCTGTCGTGCGTCCCGTATATACTCTTTTCAGACTTTAGTCGTCAGCAAAGTCAAAGTGCAAACGCGGGAACAAAGGGTTAGTGTGTGTTGCATCTGACTTGGTATAGTTGAAGTGTCCTCCTCGAATATTCTGGTAATAAAACCCCCAGTTCATATCACATTATTCGCGATCACAATGCGTTATATGTCATGGGGGTACATGGGAAAACAAAACAAAAATAAGAGAAACAGAAAGAAATGCAAACTGAAAGAAAGGGATATGTTTCAACATATACATGAGCTCAAGGGCAGAGGGGGAATCCCTTCGCTTCGTTTATCCCTGCTACTAATTTGAATAGCCAATTATCACTGATCGTCCTAACCATGTGACCTATCAACCTCGCTTTCAACCCTCTCTTTGTCTCACTGGAATATTACACACGCAGGCATCACTATGTTACTCGTTAGTGTGAAAATATGAGGTATTCATGATCTGAGAAACAAAGGGAAATAAGCGCTCCAAATGCATACGACATGTGCAATAGAGTAAGTGATATTTATGGGGAACCAATCTCCTGGCACCTGAGAGAATAACAAGCATTTGAATAAACGAGTGACTTTCGTCCTTCAGTTTAATCGACATTTAACAGCGCATCAAAAACAATTAATCCTTATTGTGTAAAAACCTTAGTCTAACCTTCCGTCAAGTCTGTAAACCTTTCCCATTTGGAAAAGCAAGGATATTCACTCTTCCTAAACCCATATGCAATCCCGACGGAGTTAATTCCGAAAATCGTCTATTTCAGCCCTTGTCCCCAACCTTCCTTCCTGCTCTTTCTTGCCCCCTCCCCCCCGACCCCCCCTCCCTTCCCGACACACTTTAATCTTAGAAAACACTGCCCACATTTCTACCTTAATTTTATTACATTTTGTTTTGATTTTCGCGAAAATAGGATTGATGGCAGGACCAGCCTTCACCATAAATCACGGGCGATCGTGGGCAGGATTTAAATGTCCTATAGCTCAGCGGGTATTACCGAAGAAACAGGAAGAACCAAGATGATGTTTTATGAGCCCGCTGGAAACTTGAGGATATCACGGGATTTCCTTTTAGCTGCTGCTTAGTAGTGACCTCATAGCAGCAGACAACGAGCCGCTAATAAAGATGTATCGGCACAACACCAACAATCGAATTTGAATCTGTTCTCCCGAAACTGCTAGTTGATATTCTGGGTTTTTTTCATGGGATTCAAGAACAAAACCCATCATCATCATCGTCATCATCAGTAGCAGCAGCAGCAGCAGTAGCAGCAGCAGCAGGAGCAGCAGCAGCAGCAGCAGCAGTATCAGTGATTATAGAAAAATAAGAAGAACTGTAATAAGAAGAAAAAAAAGAAGACACAAGAGAATAACGAAAGACAAGAAAAGACGACAAGAAATGTTTCAATGAATGTGCATCCACATTTCTCCAAAACCACACAATCAGTTTCGCAAAGCTGTGTATGCAGACTACGTCAAAATGTAGTCAAACGCATAATACTGCAATGGAAATGATAACAGATGAGTACGGAACAGAGTTTTCTGCACTCACCAACAGAAACTTTGCAGATCACCATCTATACCGTCTATACCATGGCCCAGGGAGATACCCGCCAGACAAATAGAACCGGTCTAGACAAAAAAAAGAACCTCATGCAATATTGATTTTTTAAATGAATACAACTACCGTGCGTGAAATTAGACACTGTTTCATTGACACAGCGAACATGCAAAACCGTCTTAACATGGAGGGACGGTATGGAAAATATGTCATTGATAATTATTTGTGAAAGATTTTCGTGTAGTTGACAGTAAACATGCAGCCTTCTTCTTTGATTTTACACACTAAATAATCCACACACAAAAAGTAGCTTGAAATGGTCAAAACTAGATCAGACTTTGTAAACAAAACTTAACTAAGAAACGAATGGAAACGAAATGTTTTAAGTAAATGAAGAAAAGAGGTCAATGTATTAAATCAGAACATAAATGTGTAGTCAATAGGAAACGATGAAAAGTAAAATGAGATTACGAATCATTGCCACAGTGTGTAAGAAAAAAAAGAGAAAGAAGCGGTCTCTCTAAAGTAAGAAAGTGATAGTTCATTCTTTCGCTTAGCCAACACCAACAATATACCGCCTGCATCTGCAAAACTAATTTAGTACCAAAAAAAAAAAGAAAAGTGGAAGAATGATTTCAGTTCATGTCAAAGTAAAGGCATGCGGACTACATAATAGTTAACAACAGAAGAAAGATGTCTTTAAAACAGAACAAAAAAGAGAAAAACAAAGAAAATAGAAAAGAGAAGAAAATTAAATTAAAAGATAAGAAAAAAAATAAAGAAAGAAAGAAAAAAAATAGAAGAATGAAATGTGCCACCAAGGCAGAATAAGAGAAGCAAGATGAAAAGCACTGAGAGAAGTAGACTGACTGCCTGATCCCGAAGCCGAGCCGCACGCTTTGCAGGACTTTTTGCAGGATGCCAGCATGTAGTCTGGGTTCTCCTTGCACTGCCTGGCGCCTGCCCAGATCGCGCAACTCGGGTTCGAATCCCTGCACGACGAGGTGGGATCATCCGCATAGGCTGCAAGAAAGGAGTTAAAGTAGTAGGACATTTTCGACACACAGAGACACAGACAGACACACACACACAGACACACGCACGCACGCACTCACGCACGCTTACAAACACACACACACACACACACACACACACACACACACACACACACACACACACACACACACACACAAACACACACACCGAGTTAGCAGAAAAGTCATTTTCTTTTTTTCTCGTCAGTGAAAAAAGAACGCCAGGAAATTGTTTTGGTATAAAATCATGAATGCGAGTGGTTGCCGAAATCAATGCCTCCACCTAAAGGTCCAACGTGAAGAAAAGAGCAATACGACTCTTTTATTATCAATTATTTTTCAATTCAATTTCCCGTGCATATTAATGCGTGGTCCTGACCACCACTCATGACTTACTTCCCCCTCCGCCACATTGGTTGCAGGACTTCTTGCAGTTGGCAGCCATGAAGGCGGCATTGGTCGGGTTGCGACAGTAGCCAAAGCTGCTCCACGACGGACAGTTGCTGTTCACATCTCGACACGGGGGCTGTGTGGGTACAGCTGCACGTGAAACACACGATTCAGGTCACGGTAAAACGTGTATCGTAATTATGCAACGAAACAAAACCCAGAACAACCACACGCCCAAAAGGGAAACCAGCTCTTGAATTGAATTGTCATTAGACCGGTGTAACACGAGAAAATTACTCCCACGAGATTTTTACTCCGGAGTACAAATTTCGTACGAAAATGTTACTCCCTTTACGAAAAAAGCACTCCCCCATTACACGAGAAAATTACTCCCCACGACAGGTGAGTTCTGAGTTAACATTTCGTACACAAATGTTACTCCCCTGACGAATAAAAAACGAATAAATTACTTCACCCTAACACGAGTAATTTAACTTCCCATGCCAGGTGTACGAAATTTTGACTCCCTTGTCCCCTGTTAGTCTTGGTGGTGGAGGGAGGCTAGCGCGACATTCGTTTGCGCGAGATGCCAATTTTGGCATTATCCCTTCGCCCGCATCCCATTTTCGCGTACGAGATTTTTTACTTAAAGTAAAAAAATGGGGAGTAAACTTTTCGTGGAGGGAGTAATTTGTCGTGCCTTGGGGAGTTCTTTTCTCGTACGAAACATTTACTCGGAGGAAGAATTTCGTACGAAATTTTTACTCCGGAGTACATTTTTGGTGGAGTAAAAATTTCGTGTTAGATCGGTCAGTTCATTTCAAGAGCTGCTAATGTAAGGGGTTCAAGAAGAAGAAGATTACACAGATCTAAAGTCAACTGCACGCCCAGACACTTACCGACAGACTTTAACATTCACAGTCAACTGCACGCCCAGACACTTACTGACACACTCTAACATTCACAGTCAACTGCACGCCCAGGCACTTACTGACAGACTCTAACATTCACAGTCAACTGTACGCCCAGACACTTACTGACAGACTCTAACATTCACAGTCAACTGCACGCCCAGACACTTACTGACACACTCAAACCTGCACAGTCAACTGCACGCCCAGACACTTACTGACAGACTCTAACATTCACAGTCAACTACACGCCCAGACACTTACTGACAGACTCTAACATTCACAGTCAACTGCACGCCCAGACACTTACTGACACACTCTAACATTCACAGTCAACTGCACGCCCAGACACTTACTGACGCACTCTAACATTCACAGTCAACTGCACGCCCAGACACTTACTGACACACTCTAACATTCACAGTCAACTGAACGCCCAGACACTTACTGACAGACTCTAACATTCACAATCAACTGCACGCCCAGACACTTACTGACAGACTCTAACATTCACAGTCAACTGCACGCCCAGACACTTACTGACACACTTTAACATTCACAGTCAACTGCACGCCCAGACACTTACTGACACACTCTAACATTCACAGTCAACTGCACGCCCAGACACCTACTGACACAATCTAACATTCACAGTCAACTGCACGCCCAGACACTTACTGACAGACTCTAACATTCACTGTCAACTGCACGCCCAGACACTTACTGACACACTCTAACATTCACAGTCAACTGCACGCCCAGACACTTACTGACACACTCTAACATTCACAGTCAACTGCACGCCCAGACACTTACTGACACACTCTAACATTCACAGTCATCTGCACACCCAGACACTTACTGACAGACTCTAACATTCAAAGTCAACTGCACGCTCAGACACTTACTGACAGACTCTAACATTCACAGTCAACTGCACGCCCAGACACTTACTGACTCACTCTAACATTCACAGTCAACTGCACACCCAGACACTTACTGACAGACTCTAACATTCAGTCAACTGCACGCCCAGACACTTACTGACACACTCTAACATTCACAGTCAACTGCACGCCCAGACATTTACTGACACACTCTAACATTCACAGTCAACTGCACGCCCAGACACTTACTGACAGACTCTAACATTCACAGTCAACTGCACGCCCAGACACTTACTGACACACTCTAACATTCACAGTCAACTGCACGCCCAGACACTTACTGACAGACTCTAACATTCACAGTCAACTACACGCCCAGACACTTACTGACAGACTCTAACATTCACAGTCAACTGCACGCCCAGACACTTATTGACACACTCTAACATTCACAGTCAACTGCACGCCCAGACACTTACTGACACACTCTAACATTCACAGTCAACTGCACGCCCAGACACTTACTGACAGACTCTAACATTCACAGTCAACTGCACGCCCAGACACTTACTGACAGACTCTAACATTCACAGTCAACTGCACGCCCAGACACTTACTGACACACTCTAACATTCACAGTCAACTGCACGCCCAGACACTTACTGACACACTCTAACATTCACAGTCAACTGCACGCCCAGACACTTACTGACACACTCTAACATTCACAGTCAACTGCACGCCCAGACACTTACTGACACACTCTAACATTCACAGTCAACTGTACGCCCAGACACTTACTGACAGACTCTAACATTCACAGTCAACTACACGCCCAGACACTCACTGACAGACTCTAACATTCACAGTCAACTGCACGCCCAGACACTTACTGACACACTCTAACATTCACAGTCAACTGCACGCCCAGACACTTACTGACACACTCTAACATTCACAGTCAACTGCACGCCCAGACACTTACTGACACACTCTAATATTCACAGTCAACTGCACGCCCAGACACTTACTGACACACTCTAACATTTACAGTCAACTGCACGCCGAGACACTTACTGACACACTCTAACATTCACAGTCAACTGCACGCCCAGACACTTACTGACAAACTCTAACATTCACAGTCAACTGCACGCCCAGACACTTACTGACAGACTCTAACATTCACTGTCAACTGCACGCCCAGACACTTACTGACACACTCTAACATTCACAGTCAACTGCACGCCCAGACACTTACTGACACACTCTAACATTCACAGTCAACTGCACGCCCAGACACTTACTGACACAATCTAACATTCACAGTCAACTGCACGCCCAGACACTTACTGACAGACTCTAACATTCAAAGTCAACTGCACGCCCAGACACTTACTGACACACTCTAACATTCACAGTCAACTGCACGCCCAGACACTTACTGACACACTCTAACATTCACAGTCAACTGCACGCCCAGACACTTACTGACACACTCTAACATTCACAGTCAACTGCACGCCCAGACACTTACTGACACACTCTAACATTCACAGTCAACTACACGCCCAGACACTCACTGACAGA
>NC_090246.1:18794993-18815149 GCF_037325665.1 Littorina saxatilis
AGTGTTTTATGCTCACGATTGTTGCTGGAGCCGCCACAGATGCCGCAGGACTTCTTGCAGTAGGACTTCATGTAGGTGGGGTTCTTTTCGCACTCGTTCCACTCCTTAGCCCATTGCTCGCACTGGCTGTTCGCGTCCTTGCAGTCCTCTGCACACAACACACCAACATCAGGTCAGTTTTAAGGCGGTCTTTAATTGACCCCGAAGTCGACTTCGCGCAGTCTTTTTACCAAGAACTCAGTTCTAAAGCTCCGGGCGGCCCTCTTCGCGAAGCGGCATACTCCGGGTAGTCCACTTCGCCCAAATAATGACAGGATTTTACATGCACACAAATCCGAAACAGATAGATACTGCTGACGTTTCAAATTACAAGGATAAAAAACTAAAACGGCTCTGATAATCTTGCTAGAGATTGAACACAATTAAGGCTTTGTGAGACACATTTTCCTTTCATTACACATCACACACACATATTAGTCTGTCTGTCCACCATAAAGACTATTAAATTGGGTCGATGTATTCGTGAACGTCTTGTTTTGTTAAAATCAAAACATGCCAGTACTTTACCCTTCTTGTTGTTTTTGTAAATCGCATTACAGCCACATAGTTTAAAACAAAAATGGAGTCTACCCCTCAGAACTGTTTTACAGGAAGTGAAATTAAAATAGGTCTTTCGCCCAAGCAAAGTGGCCCAAATTACTAAGAAAGACAGCATCGATAAGAACTGATTAAAACCAGGTATATGATTTTTTCCCCTCCAATTTCACTAATTTATTCAGTGGTGATTCTTGTTCGAAAGTCTGATACCCCATTCTCAAGTTACAGACATTATCGTATAAACATTATCTTAATTTTCGTTTTATTATACTAATTTATTCAGTGGTGATTCTTGTTCGAAAGTCTGATACTCCATTCTCAATTTTCACACAAAGTCATGATCTTATAAACAAGGGCTAAACGCTTCCTTTTCTTTTTATTTCACTAATTCATTCAGTGGTGATTCTTGTTCGAAAGTCTGATACCCCATTCTTAAGTTTCACACATTATCTTATAAACAAGGGCTAAACGCTTCCTTTTCTTTTTCTCTCTCTTTTTGCTTTCGCTCGTATTTCAATATTATTTTTAAAAAAACCACACATAAAAACATCGTGTTAACCTAGCTGGTATCAAACAGCAGCCGCGTAGTACTCTCTATTTGACATTTGTAATAATGATAATAACTGGACATTTTTAAGTGCCTAACCTATGGCTCTAGGCCCTTTGCAAAAGAACATATATACAGAATAGAACAATTAAATGTACAACCTACATAAAACAATTAACCATACGGACAAAAATCACCACATGTACTGTTCACACAATATTCATATATGCTATACACACTGTCTTTATATACACATTTGTCTTGTTGTTCTGAATTTTTGTTGCATTGCTCCATCTGACATTTCACATAAGAAACATTTTTGTTCGGAAAACGTGATACCAAACGTGTTATCAAAAAAGTTACTTACGCACTGGCTTCTGTCCGTTTCCGCCTGGAAAAGAAAACATATGAAGTGTGTGTATGAAAGCAAGAAAATATGTTTTCATCGAACAGTTTGTAGGGTTTACATCTGAGTAAATCAGGTCTTAAAAAGGAGGGGGTCTTGAAATGAATATAACTTTACAAACAAGGCTGTGAACAGAACGTCTAAACAAGTCTTAAAATGGGGATGTGTGCACTCACAGATTCCGTATACCTTGCGACAGTACTTGTTCATGAAAGAGAGAGAGTCTGAAATTGAAGGGTCTTAAAAGGGGGAATCCACTGTATGCACTCACAGATTCCGTATACCTTGCGACAGTACTTGTTCATGAAAGGAGGATAAGGAGGATAAGGATAAGGAGGGAGAGAGAGAGAGTCTGAAATTGAAGGGTCTTAAAAGGGGGAATCCACTGTATGCACTCACAGATTCCGTATACCTTGCGACAGTACTTGTTCATGAAAGAGAGAGAGTCTGAAATTGAAGGGTCTTAAAAGGGGGAATCCACTGTATGCACTCACAGATTCCGCATGCCTTGCGACAGTACTTGTTCATGAAAGAGAGAGAGTCTGAAATTGAAGGGTCTTAAAAGGGGGCATCCACTGTATGCACTCACAGATTCCGCATGCCTTGCGACAGTACTTGTTCATGAAGGCAGGGTTCTCGTCACACTGGTTGCCGTCGGCCCAAACCTGACACTGGGAGTTCTCGTCGATGCAAGGCTTGTTCCCTGCACACAGTACAACAATTGTATATGAACATACCCATTCACCCATTCAATACGAGATAGTTGTAATCGTCTTGAACAACTTTTCTTCTTAAACAATATATAAAAGTTACTTTGATTTTATTTAAATAATTTAAAACGTCCTCTGCTAGCCCCTCCTCGGCCCGACTATACTGATAGTCGCATCAAGAGATAATTCAGTGTCAGTGTGTGTGTGAGAGAGTGAGTGAGTGAGTTGGAGAGAGAGAGAGAGAGGGTGTGTGTGTGTGTGTGTGTGTGTGTGTGTGTGTGTGTGTGTGTGTGTGTGTGTGTGTGTATGTGTGTGTGTTGTGTGAATGTGTACGTGAGTGTTTGCGCCTGCGTCAGCACTGTATAAACTTGAGCGGTCTAAAGTGTGGCATAACAAGGTACATGTACTTGACATGGAAACCAATGTGAGATTACAAGTGTATGCGTGTTTAGGTGGTTTTAGCCATCTGCACTTTTGGCAGACTGACATAGGTCTTTTACGTGCCACTGTGGTGACACGGGGGTGGTACATGGATACCGTCTCTCTGCACGTAAAGTTGACCCGTGTCCGTCCCGGTGTAACACGAGAAAATTACTCCCACGAGATTTTTACTCCGGAGTAAACATTTCGTACGAAATAGTTACTCCCTTTACGAAAAAAGCACTCCCCCATTGCACGAGAAAATTACTCCCCAAGACAGGTGAGTTCCGAGTAAACATTTCGTACACAAATGTTACTCCCCTGACGAATAAATAACGAATAAATTACTTCACCCCAACACGAGCAATTTAACTTCTCATGCCAGGTATATGAAATTTGTACTCCCTTGTCCCCTTGTTAGTCTTGGTGGTGGAAGGGGTGGAGGGAGGGTAGCGCGACATTCGTGTGCGCGAGATCATTTATTAGCATTATCCCTTCGCCCGCATCCCATTTTTGCGTACGAGATTTTTTACTGGAAGTAAAAAAAATGGGGAGTAAAAATTTCGTGGAGGGAGTCATTTTTTCGTGCCTTGGGGAGTTCTTTTCTCGTACGAAAAGTGTACTCGGAGTAAGAATTTCGTACGAAATATTTACCCTGGAGTAAATTTTTCGTGGAGTAAAAATTTCGTGTTACACCGGCCCGGATTCGAACACGCGACCCTAGGATGACAAGTCCAGTGCTCTACCATCTCTCTACCCGGGCTTCCCTTTAAACAGTATGAAAACCGATGTAACACGTCAACGCCTTAGTGTACCTGAGCCCCCAGCATCAGGCTTCCATCCAGGGGGGAGCTGCCCCCCGGCGTCGGGCTCTCTGCCCCCCTGGGAGCAGAGCTGGATGGGAACGCCAGGACACATGCACCGACAGTTTTTGTCGTGGAATCCCTCCCCTGGACAGGTACCGCCACAATGTTCTGCAGGTAGAGAATACACATATTGACACAAACATTTATCCCCCGGAAGCGGTTAATGGCTGCCTAAATGGCGGGTTAAAAACGGTCATACACGTAAAAACCCACTCGTGCAAAAAACACGACTGTACGAGGGAGTTTCAGCCTATGAACGCAGAAGAAGAAGAAGAAGAAAAAAACAAGAAATTCCTCCGATAGGAAAAACACCCCCGTTGGTCAAAGGGAAATAACCATTCTCACTGCTCAGGATTGAGCAATTTAGAGCTTATCTCTAAGCCCTTTTGAACTGTTATGGCTTCTCAAAGGAAGGCCAGTTCATACAAATACACAAAAGCCGCCAGACCACATCACAAACAGAACTGAACAATCCACAGGTGTTGCCCACATAGAGAGAGACACATACACACACACACACACACACACACAAACACAGAGAAGCCGTATATATAGAGAGATAGATGACAGTGTATTTTTCGCGTGGCTATAAATTGATTCGACCTTTGCACTTTTACAGTGAGGATAATTTACGGGTTCAATTTACGTTCTGGACACTGCGGTGACCTTCTAAAAATAGTAACAGAACGCCGGGAATATCCGAAGATACTATAGTGCACCATACGAAGGAAGGGAGGTAAACGCAGAAAACATGGAGAAGATAAGGAAGAGTTATGCCGTAGTTGATCCCCCAAAAAACCAAAATCCACCAATAACTCCCTATAACCGTGTGTTTGACTGGTCCCAATTTTTGTAAGGACCGTCTCAGGAATGTATAGAACCTGTTCACCAAGTTTGGTGACGATCGGTCCGTTCATTCTTGAGATCTACTTGCGAACACAAACAAACACACAAACAAACAAACAAACACACAAACAAACAAACAAACAAACACACAAACAAACAAACAAACAAACAAACAAACACATCCAGTGAAACCTATACACACCCCTATACCGGGGGTGTAATTACAGGTGAGTAGGTTTAACAATAGAAACAATAAGAACTCGACTCACTTCAAAATTGGCCTGTAAACTTCTTCGTCAGCAAAGACATCTATATATATATACGACTAGTGTCTGTCTGTCTGTTCGCGATGCACGGCCAAAGTTCTCGGTGGATCTTTTTCAAATTTGGACACCGTATTCAGCTACACCCCGGACACAACCTTTACTTTACTTTATTTGGTGTTTAACGTCGTTTTCAACCACGGAGGTTATATCGCGACGAGGGAAAGGGGGGAGATGGGATAGGGGAAAGGGGGGAGATGGGATAGGGGAAAGGGGGGAGATGGGATAGAGCCACTTGTTAAGTGTTTCTTGTTCACAAAAGCACTAATCAAAAAAGTGCTCCAGGGGCTTGCAACGTAGTACAATATGTAGAGGTTACATGCCGAGTCTCAGTGATTATCAAAAATAATGGTCGAAGTTAGCGGATCATGAAAAATGCGAGCTTTAGCGAGCTTTTTCATGACCGCGAACTGAGACCATTATTTTTGATAATCACTGAGACGAGGTGTGTAACCTCTTTATTCCTCCTTTCTTCAGTTATTCAAAGAAAAGAGGAGGTTTTTTGCGAAAGTTTGATCGAATCCTATTCACTCAACCAGTCAACCTGCGCAGGCGATCGATTAATGCGTGGTTGTATAGTTCCGTGCAAATCATTCCATTCTGTTAACACTTCTTGTCAGTTTTCCTATTTTGGACTAAAATCAAGTACACAGATATGCTGTTATTCTGCTGTGGCGGCAAAGGCAGATATTGTGTGTTCTGTATATGTTTTGGTATCGGTTAGGATAATGTTCTTTCGTCAAATGGGACTAGCAGACGAACTTTTGCACCCGTGTTCCAACGTTAAAAACTGTATGAAGTTAAGTTTTCTGGGGAAAATAGTGTATGAAACCGCTTTATGTTGTTTAAATTGATGAGATGTGTGCATTTGGTTGCGTGTGATCTGTTTATTAAATGAAATATTGTTGAAAACTGACCGTCGGATTGCAGTCTGTTGTCGAAGAAACTGAGTGAAAAGAAGGGGAACTACTCTTGTCGCTGGACAAAGTATGAGTTACTTGCCTTGGGAAATTGCTGATGAACGTCTGATCTAGATTCAGAAAACAACCGAACTCATGGATTTTATATGGAGATTCATGTGTTCAGGCCTGTAGTTGTTAATTTAAATGCGGTATGTTTGTATTGTTTGCTCCAGAGATGTATACTTCGTACATTAGAGCGTTCGGAACTTTTCAGTCGCAAAAAGTAGTACCGAAACAGAACATCTTCTCAACCCATTGCACTATCGAGGATTCAGGCTGTTGCTGGGTCGTTATTTGTTTGGTTGCTGGGTCATTATCGAAAAATAACTACCCCTACAAGTTTACAGAGGTAAAGAAGCAGAGGGGGGAATAAATGACCTTACTGGGAGAATGTAAGTTTCCAGCACAAAGGACTAATCATTTCTTACATACTGCTTGACTAAAATCTTTACAAACATTGACTATATTCTATACAAGAACCACTTAACAAGGGTAATAAGTGAAGAATTTTATGGGTGAGAAAAGGAAAGTAAATGGACTTTGGGGAGGCAGAAATAAAGAAACAAGAAAAAAGATCCTAATTAGGTTCACGGCATCGATAGTGATGCGACCTTCTCTCAGAAGTTAGTGGAGAAGGCTCCCCCATCCACCACCCGGGGGACGCGCCTCTACGCCAATTAGGGGGCGCGAGGGGACACAACCTCATCGATGAGATATTTCAACACGTGTGTTACAGTACTACCTGGTTGGCCAGTACTCTCTGGTCAAATGGGTCAAAATAGCCATTTCTGCACTTTCGCTGCTTGTGGAAGACACTTCAAATACTCCTATGATACGAGTGATAAATATCAAGCCTACTGACAAACTGCCACATTTTCGCGTTTCGTTACATTTTCATTTTTATATAAGTTTCTCAAGCAATGGGAACTCCGCGCGCTATTTTCCATCTGTGCCCTGCTTGTAGCGTTTTGTGGCGAAAGAGGACTTGCGGCAGACAAAGAGGACTTACATTTTTACACCCCCGGTATAGGGGTGTGTATGAGGTTTCACTCGATGTGTTTGTGTGTTTGTGGCGGTGTTTGTGTTCGCAAGTAGATCTCAAGAATGAACGGACCGATCGTCACCAAACTTGGTGAACAGGTTCTATACATTCCTGAGACGGTCCTTACAAAAAATGGGACCAGTCAAACACACGGTTAGGGAGTTATTGGTGGATTGATTCTACAAGGACTATATTACTGGTCAAAGGGAAATAACCTTCTCAGTTGGTGGCAGTGAGAATGGGTGCAGTGAGAATGGTTATTTCCCTTTGATTTATTTACGTCAGTATGATTTGTCAGCAGTCAATGAGTTTGATGTGTGTGATGACTCGGACTGGAAGATGAGGCAAGATTCTCTCCTTGTTCCGATCGAAGTCGAATTGAGATACATCACTCAGTGACTTGATACATATTAGTGTGATGGCGTGTGTGTGGTTGGCGGGTGTCAGGTAGTTCTTCACTACCTCCACTCAGTCTCTCGGGAGTGTGGGGCGATGAACTCTAATTTGCTAGCCTGGCGTGGTTTTGGACAGTTGTACTCAGGAACCACTTACAGGAATTACTGGCTTTGAAGATATAAACGTTCTTGGCTGCTCAGTGTAGTAAAGCCTTGGTTCGTGGTCTCGTTGAGTTTTGGTGATAGACTTGCGGTTTCGTTTTAACGAGGGGAAAAATAGCTCTGTGTAAGACTATGTACAGCTATGTGTGTGTGCGTGCGAGTGAGTGCGTGTGTGTGTGTGTGTGTGTGTGTCCGTGTGTGCATGGTGCGTGTGTGAGTGTGTGTGCATCATGTGTGTGTGTCAGTGTGAGTGAGTGTGTATGTGTGCGCGCACGCGTGTGTCTATACTGCCTTCTAGTTCAGAGCTTTAGTGTAATAAACATTATCGAGCCCTTTGAGATTTACTGCAGATGCCTTGTAAAGGGCAGCGATTGAGGGGGGAAAATCTGCTCAGTGTTTGTGAACCGCTCTACGTTTTGACTCGTGTTTTACAGTGCAATAATTACCCCTTCCCTGGAGGGCTTATCGCTACAGGGGAGCAGGTACGCACGTTCTTGAGCGCAGGAATCAACCCTTTGGCGTTCTGTGGTGTCTCGGTGGGCAGCGAAGTGAATAATAGTTTACACTGTTCTGTCATGTTGCGCTTCCTACCTCGACGTACCCTTTCGCAATGGACCCTGTGTTTACATTCTGACTTCTGACTTCTGACTTCTGACTTTTGACTTTTGACTTCTGACTTCGGGGGTGTTTTTCCTACCTCGGAGGAATTTCTTGTTTTATATGTTTTTATAGAATCATTGCTTGAGCATCTCGCGACGGCTACAATGTTAGACCTGTGTACGGGACGCTTTAAAACTGCTCGCAAAGGCAAAAGAAGTTTTGTTCAGGGAGAAGTCCTTACTTGTTCACTGCTATCCAGATAGTACTGGTTTGCCAGGTAGTACTGTAACACACGTGCTCTCAGTGCGCAGCGCTGTGCGCGCTGAACCGATTTTTTTTGTTTTTTTGTCTTTGTCGGGATCCACTACCAGTAACTCTTCCTTATCTTCTCCAGTGTTTTCAGCCGCGATTATCTCCCTTCCTCCGTGTGGCGTCAATCCATATTCCCGTTACTATGTTACTATTTTTAGAAGGTCACTGCACGTTACTATTTTTAGAAGGTCTCCAGTGTTTTACGCGTTTATCTCCTTTCCTTCGTGCGCCGGCGAAGCCGGCGTACACCCGGCAAAGCCGGGTCCCAGACGCAGCCTGGTATTCGGCTTTACTTCTTCCCGGCGAAGCCGGTACCCGGCGAAGCGGGTAATCATCTAGTATATATAATATATACGGATAGAAAAGAGAGAGAGTGAGAAAAAAAGAAAAAAACAACAGAAGAGGTTAGACAAGAAATTATCGTGAGAGAATGCAGAAGTAGGAATGAACAAACAGAAGTAAGGGGCTTCTGACACACTAAATATGTTTAACAGTCTCTACGCAAAGTCGACTTTGGGCTCAAATATGGACAGCCTTAAAGGAAGGACTGAAACTTACTGCCACACTTGTACATGGCGTTAATGATCTTGATGTCGCGGAAGCTGAGCTCCTCCCTGTTGCCGATGACGTTGAGGAAGCGAGAGTCCTTGGGGATGATAGTGTACTCGTCATCTGGAGAGAACGCCTGTAAAAAGACATCAGTTACAAACATGTGCATTGACGTTAAGAGAGTCCTTGTGGATGATTGTGTACTCGTTTTCGGGAGAGAACGCCTGTAAAAAAAAAACATCAGTTACATGTGCACTGACATAACGAGAGTCCCTGGGAATGATGGTCCACTCGTCATCCGGGGAAAAAAGAACATCAGTTATAGACAAATGAAGGAAAATAGATAGACATACAAACAGACTCACAAAAACCAGTCACGCACGGACACTCTATGAGACACACAACCAGGTAGCCAGGCATCAAGCCAGGCATACAAACGGAGGGGTAGACGTCCATCCCCCCTCCCCCTACACACAAACACACAAACACAGGCACACACACACACACCCACACACACACACATATACACATACACACAATCACACACACACATACACATACATATACGCATACACACACACACACACACACACACACATACCCCCCCCCCCCCCACACACACTAACCGTAGCTCCGTAGTGCATGATACTCTTGTAGTCGTAGGGGACACCGTAACCACTGATTACGTCATCGGTCAAAAGCTCGAAGTTACGTCTCGTCATCTCCGGGATGTTGTCCCAGTTGATGGTGACGTATTGGTCTCGGTCGTGACGTGACTGCTCGTGATACAGACCCAACACGTGACCCACTTCATGCGTGATCACACCCTCCATCTGCAACGGGTGTAAACATATTTAAATGAATTTTAATCAGCGAGCTGATTGCTTCGCGCACTGTCCTGTGTCAGGAGTCTGGACTTGCGTTCGTCATCATATTTGATTTATTAGTCTTCATAGATACCCAGTCGTCAAAGCAGATTAAGATTCACTAAACACTAATTCTAAGACCTTCCTCGTGTGTAATGTCATCTATTCAACACCCAAAACGAACTTTCGTAGTTCTCGGCTCAATTTCAAATCTGTATTTTTAGGAATAGAGCATGAAATACTGTACTCAGGAGCGAAAGGTACGACGAACATTATGACTGGCACAAAAAGGCGTCACAATGAAACTTGAAAACATTCAATCAGATTACTCACCCCTCGACAATCTTCTGTGAGGTAGAGATTCTGTGGACCGGCGCTATCCATCCCGACAAATGACTTGCAGCTTAGTAGACAGAAACACATACTTCAATTATGACAGACAATTAGTATAAGCTTAGCTTGTTGTGTGGTAACAAAATGTAATGTTCATATCGTATCATACATGTCACCCTGTATTTCCGGAATACATTTTGTTTAAACCAATTATGACAGAAAGATAGAAAGAAAGAAAGTGTTTATCTGTGAGTGTGTGGGCGTTCCTCTGTGAGTGTGTGAGTGTGAGGGCGTTCCTCTGTGAGTGTGTGAGTGTGTGGGCGTTCCGCTGTGAGTGTGTGGGAGTTCCTCTGTGAGTGTGTGTATGTGGGCGTTCTTCTGCGAGTGTGTGTGTGTGGGCGTTTGTCTGTAAGTGTGTTTGTCGGCGTTCCTCTATGAGTATATATGTGTAAGCGTTTCTCTGTGAGTGTCCGTGTGTTGGTGGTTTCTCTGTGTTTATGCCTGTGCTCATGCTTGTACATGACTCACGAAGAGCTGACCGCAAAGGTGAGCTTGTTCCTGTCACGGCTTGTGGCCGGCTTGAACTGGACGCACGTGTGTTCCTCCCAGTTACTCATGGCGCTTTTCACAGTGGTGATTTCGTTTGGCTCTGTCATGAAACAACAACAGAAAAACAACAACATCAAAAACTTAAGCCTAACTTACAGACAGATTTAGTCTCTTAATAAAGAGCACTTTACAGATGTTGAGAATTGGTCTGAGTCTTGGAAGTTATTTGTCTTGAATGGGAATGAGAAAATGAATGTGAAGAAGAATAAACAGACATGGGCATTTTCACATTTTGCACAGACCGACCGACCGACCGCCTCTCGTATTCTCCATTCCATATCGACCCCAATTACTGTTCGTTTTACTATGAGTGAAAGAACACACAAGCACACGAGTGTACGTGGGAGTTTCAGCCCATGAACGCAGAAGAAGAAGAAGAAGAACTATGAGTGGCACTTTAGAATGAACCTGTCAATGGTCGTAGGTCTAATGCCATGATATTGTAATGCCATTATAACAGTTTTACAAAACATGTTTCACTGTTGTGTGTCTTACGGCTTCATACCGTAGTACTTGGAGAACTCGTATGGAACGACGGCGTTTGGCCACAGGTCGGCCACCAGAGATCCCTTCCTTTTACCGCGGCCTCCTGCTGCTGTAGTAGTTTGGTTTCTGAACAAAAAGCACACAAAACACAGGTAGTTTAGGCAAAAGACGATTTTGAGAAATAACTCTGTCGTTGTTGAATGGGTTATGTCCCCCGAATTTGGCATATGCTGCCTGAAATGCAGGTTGGGGGTGGGAGGGTAAGGGAGGGTGGCATGAGTACTGTAGGGGATCGTTCATCTCAGCAAGACACACGACTTGCGCGTCGAGACACACGACTTTGTTGTAGCGCATCGAGACACAACGACTTGTTTTTTTGTGTGCAGCAAAACACACGACTTCTACTTTTGCGCAGCGATACACACCACCTCATCTTTTGCTCAGCGATACACACAACTTTTTCTTTTGCGCAGCGATACACACCACCTCATCTTTTGCTCAGCGATACACACAACTTTTTCTTTTGCGCAGCGAGACTATCAACTTCTTCTTTCGCGCAGCGAGACTGTCAACTTCTTATTTCGCGCAAATGTTGCGTAGGCAACCGTTATTTTTGAACGATCCAAATGCACACTGTAAACATGCGTAAAGGCAAACAGCTAAGTGCATATGTAACACTAGCACAAAACACAACGTTGGGGGTTTCATGGTCGCATTTCATTGGCAGCCACATGGAGACCTATTTTACTGACCAATACAGATTATAAGTTATTAGCGAAATATGTAGCTCTTCGGCTCTCTGGTGTTGTAGGGAGTGTTGTGAATGAGGATCAAGTTGGGTATATAAAAGGTAGACGTGTCTCAACCTTATTGCGATTAGATGATGATGTTTTAGAACATGCAGATTTACATAATAAGCCTGGACTGATTGTGTCAATTGACTTTTTTTCATGCATTTGATTGCATTTCCAAAGAGTTTATGTTGAAGATGTTTGAAAAATTTGGGTTTGGAACTGATTTTGTGAAATGGGTTGATGTTTTGATGAAAAACGCAAGAAGTTGTGTAAATTATTGTGGTTGGTTATCTGAATTTTTTAATATTGATTCCGGAATAAGGCAAGGTTGTCCTTTTTCCGCACTAGCCTTCGTATTAGCAGTTGAATTGTTAGCAATCAAAATTCGAGAGGCCAAAAATATAAAGGGTATGAAATGCAATACCAAACCCCGGCCTTCGTCGAAGATTGCTTGGCCAAAATTTCAATCAATTTGATTAAAAAATGAGGGTGTGACAGTGCCGCCTCAACTTTTACAAAAAGCCGGATATGACGTCATCAAAGACATTTATCGAAAAAAAGAAAAAACTTCCGGGGATATCATTCCTAGGAACTCTCATGTCAAATTTCATAAAGATCGGTCCAGTAGTTTAGTCTGAATCGCTATACACACACACACACACGCACACACACACACACACACACACACACACACACACACACACACACACATACACCACGACCCTCGTCTCGATTCCCCCCTCTACGTTAAAACATTTAGTCAAAACTTGACTAAATGTAAAAAATGGGGAGTAAAAATTTCGTGGAGGGAGTAATAAATGTAAAAAGAAAGGAAGAAGAACATTCTCAGTGGGATAGTCAATGTTAAGAAATATGAAGGGGTAACAAAATTGGGTTTTGTCAACCAAGAATCAGTCTCCCTGAAAAAAAAAAAGAAAAAAAAAATGAAAAAAACTTCTTCTTTCGCGCAGCGAGACTGTCAACTTCTTATTTCGCGCAGCGAGATATACGAATTCTTAAGGTGCGAAGCGAGATATACGAGTTATTCTTTCGCGCAGCGAGAGAAAGAACTAACTCCGCGCAAGGAGACACACGACTTAATTTGCGCAAATGCTTTTATGCCAACAAGTTCGTCTTCCCAAGAATATCATATTGAACTCAAGGAAAGGAAGGGCACGTAAAACTTAGTTGAAACAGTAGAGTTGTTATAATCTGTGCGTCACAATGTGGTAAGCAGTTCACTGACCTGTCTTGAAGCCTCTTCCATTGACTCTTGGTGAAAAGAAGGTCAAGGTCGAAGCTGTAAACACCGGAAGCTTCGTCAAATTGAAACTCCATTACGTTTGCTGAAGAAAAAAAATGCGAAGAGAAATATGTCTCGGTTATTTTCTACTTGGCCTTTGTTAATATTACACGTACGCACAGACAAAACATGCACGCACACAGGCACACAGGCAGGCAATCAGATAGACACAGCTGACAATCAGATAGACACAGCCAACCAGCCAGCCAGCCAGCTGCCTGCCAGACGCACGCACATACGCACGCAAGCACGCACGCAAGCACGCACTAATGCATGCACGCAGGCACGCACGCAAGTAGGCCTATGCACGCAGGCACGCAGGCAGGCACGCAGGCAGGCAGGCACGCAGGCAGGCACGCACACACACACACACACACACACACACACACACACACACACACACACACACACAAACACACATACCTCGTAAGCTAAAAAGAAAACTGGTTTTCAAAACAGTCGTTTTGTACTGCTGAGATTATAATTACACATTTACTTTGAAGAAGTCACAGACAGTGACATTTATTAAGCCCCTGTATACACTCATCCTTCATGTAAGTGAACTCACGAGCATGGTTTCCTTGTAGCAGTAGTTTGTCTATGGACAGGCATATGGCTTTCTGAAAAGGGGAAAAAATAAACACGAAACTGTGTTTGGAGCGGTTTATTTCTCACATCAAAGTTTTGACATCACGCTGCACATCATGGCTTTGTGACGCTGCCATTATGAACAGACAGACAGACAGACAGACAGCCAGGCAAACTGGCAAGCAGGCAAACAAGCAGACAGACAGACAGACAGACAGACAGACAGACAGACAGACAGACAGACAGACAGACAGACAGACAGACAGACAGATAGACGACTCAAGCTTCTTCAAAGACAAACAGGTTGCATTGTATCATGACAGTAAAAAAAAGGTTGTCTTCCACAAAAACAATTAAAGCCTTTTGTTTGACTAGCTATAAAGCAAAATAGCACCAGCACCACTACCACCAGCACCACCACTTATACAGAAGCAACAGCAGCGACAGCACCACCAATACAACCACCAGTATGTTTCCTAAAAACAGACACACAACTTGTTGTTTATTCCGTTCGGAAGCCTCACCTTGACACGTTCCGACACGCTTGGATCTGTGCAAATGTCAGGTGTGCTGCCCCCACTGACCAAGCACTTAGCACAGACAAATGGCAAGCATGTAAACAATGCAAAATAAAAATAAACCACAAAAAGCAAGCCTTTCTCTCCTTTAATGTTCGTTTAAAATGCATATTCAGCAAAACCCAGAAGCAGCAAACCATAGATGGGTCATTCCATAAAGCTGTATACCAAAAGTGTGACATGCATCGTGAATGAAACTCTCTGAATAGGTTGTTTTTATGGGTTATGTGACAGATATAGACATATGCCACGGTGCCATGCAAAACAAAAGATAAGTTTATGCTTTTTGGATACGAGGGGTGGTCGGAAAGGTGTGTAACATCACACATGTTTAGCGTAAAATGTTGTCCAAACACACAAGACAGATTACAAAAAGCCATAGTATAATGGTAACGAGTGTTATTTGCTTCCCATTCAGAGCTCATTTTGAACAAAATGCAGTCGGGGGAAGCGAATTGAAATAGATATTTGGTAACTAAAACGTATTTGTTTGGTTGCGTCAACCAACAAACAAACAGTATCAATAACAAAACATCGAGTCGACATGCAGCTAGAAAATGAACATTGAAAGTCCAGAATCAGTTATCACAGAGACAAGTATTGCTAGGTTAGCACATTTTCGCGCAGCGTCGCAGCTGACGTCAGCATTATGTTGTGACGATTCGATTGGTCCATGACGTGGCGTCATCAACCGGCTTATGAGTGGCTGTGTTATGAATGGAATTCTTTTGGTTTTAGTGACGTCGTCATTGAATAGACTCGAAATTCGGTCAGATTTAGGTGCGTTGTTTTTAACACACGGCAGATCAAGAGCCTTAACGATTTTGATTATTAATGATTTGCTGTGTCTTCGAGTTACGTCGGACACACAGTGTTCTTCTCTTAAACACGTTGGTATTGTTTTGTGTTATATCTGAATCATGGAATAACTCAGATACAGAACAATACACAAACTATCCACACAATAGACACGAAACTGTTTACCTCAAAAACGTTATTTTTCTGCCAAATCGCCTCATTTTTGCGACCATATTTTTGTGATCATGCTTCGAAAAATTCAATGTACTTTACAGGTTTTCACAGCTTACGTGTCCGAAACAATGTACTGCTGATTTCAAAGCTACATGGCACAGATTATAAACACGATGCGGGGGCAACTTTTTAGATCTAGTTGACCACTTGCGCCTTCTTGTTATATTTGATTGATAATTCAGTCTTTTTCTTAGTGGTCCTGTGGGAAACATTATTCTTGCTTTACCATAAATCTAAGTGTCATGGGCGAGAAAAATCGCACAATTTCTAACTTTAAGAAGTTGGGGAGGGTAAATGCTGTAAGCTAGTGAAATCCGATGCTAAATTTGTCTGCTTGGTTCGCCCAGTCAAGTCGTCCGGATAATAAGCTTAGTATATCACCAGGCAGTTTGAAGGGACTGCTCTTTTTTGTTGTTGCTTAATGCCCACTAACAAGGAAATCAGCTTCACAGACAAGGGATTTTTTTCTCTCTATTTCGCAATCTGATATTCTTCGATTTATCGTTTTTCGAAAGAAAAAACCTAGTCAATCGCGTGTATTCAAATTTTGATGAAAACTCAACGTTTTTTTTTACCTTAACTATTACAACTGGAACAGGACTAGACTACACAGAATAGCCTAAGACTTGACAAAGAGACCCCGAGCACGTATATCACGAAATAAAACATTAAAATGTCGAACTTTTTAAAAATATTAACTTTAAAGAGCGAAGAGTCGCGAAAGGTTGCCCACGTAACATTCGTCCCTCGTTGGTAACGACTCTTAAAACGCTCCACGCCTGCTCCGTTCAAAAAGTTAATGGTATTTTTTTTTATGGAAAAACCTTTCAGCGATGTTGAAGAACATTGCATGCAAAAGAAACACCAAGTTTGATGCGTTGCTAAGTGACAAATATCATTTTTAACGATCCAGCGTAACCAGAAAAAAATATAAACGACTAGATGAATACCCGCTTCGCCGGGTACGGCTGCGCCGGGGACCCGGCTATGCCGGGTGTACAGCCGGCGCACCGCACGGAGGAAGGGAGACAAACGCGGCTGAAAACACTGGAGAAGACAAGGAAGAGTTACTGGGAATGGATCCAGAGAAAACCCAAAATCGGTTCAGCGCTGCGCGCTGAGAGCACGTGTTGAAATATCTCATCGATGAGGTTGTGTCCGGGGTGTAGCTGAATACGGTCTCCAAATTTGAAAAAGATCCACCGAGAACTTTGGCCGTGCATCGCGGACACACACACACACACACACACTCACACACACACACACACACACACACACACACACACACACACACACACACACACACACAGACAGACAGACACAAGTCGTATATATATATATATATAGAAGCTTAGAGGCGACACGCGAAAGGCAAAATCACATTCAAATCGGATCAAATTGACACGGCGCACATTCTAACACGTTCACTACACATCAGTAATACCTGATAATACACACAGTCGCATATTCGTGCGTACAGAAGTTATAGACACGTTCACGTAGTACGCGGTTGGTTTTATAAACCAAATGTTGCGTAGGCAACCGTTATTTTTGAACGATCCAAATGCACACTGTAAACATGCGTAAAGGCAAACAGCTAAGTGCATATGTAACACTAGCACAAAACACAACGTTGGGGGTTTCATGGTCTCATTTCATTGGCAGCCACACGGATACTTAAAAACAAGATGTAAGCAATGTCACAATTAAAACGCCATTTTGACGTAATTTTCTGTGTTTGCTTTCATTCAAAACATTAACCAACCTAACGATCTTCTTGATTTTATTATCGTTATCTCTTTGGTCAATTTGCAGTCTGTTGATATCCTGATATCATTCGAGAAGCAAGAGAAACATTCCGAAATCTAACTCTAAAGTCATGACCCTCTCGTGGTACACAGCTTTGTAGAACGACCCAGATACAAAGATTGTAAAAAAACCGATGAATGAACAAAAGAAAAGAGAGAAACAAACAAACAAACAAACAAACAAACAAACAAAACAAACAAACAAACAAACAAACAAACAAACAAACAAACAAACAAACAAACAAACTAACGAACAAACAGACAAACAAACGGAGAAAGAAAAAAACACACACCCTAAAACGAAGAACCGACCAAACCAACAAAACAACATACACAAAACCAACAAACCAACAAAGAAACAAACAAAAACAACCAACCAACCAACAAACAAACAAAACCACACAAACAAACATACAACGAAAAAAGAAAGCGCAGTCAACTTTGTTGAAATACACATCAGCTCACGAAAACATTGGTTTGTTGCTTTTTCTAAACGAATCCGATTTTGCCTTTACAAATGATTGAATGATTAGGTTGTGATTCATCGTGGGACTTCTGAAATAGTTTCCATGCGATCCAACAGAAAATCATACAAAGCAAGCAATATGTGTAATTGTATTTGCCTATTAGACAAGCCGTAACATAGTCGAAGCAGTACACATAGGTAAAAGCTTGAGTTTTACGCGCATTTACCTGGATACAGAAGAAAGCCAGTACTCCAGAGAGCAGACGATGTTCGTTGAACGTGGCGGGAATCATTGTGATGTCGAGGCGAAGGAGATGTGGTCTTTGTCGTTGTCGTCGTCGTCGTCGTCGTCACACAATCATCTGGGTGTGATAAGTGTCCAAGGTATACAGTTATGATGGAACGAAATCAACATAATTTGACTAAGTTATGCATATGTGACCCTCCACCACGAAATGAGTCGCATGTCACCTCGCTCGGTTCTGCGCATCCGGGGAGTGTCTGGTAACAGTGTGAGGGTCACCTTAGTCACAGGCTTATAACTCAAACAGTTTTTGCTCTTTTCTAACACGGTTTTCACCACTGGATAGAGCATAAAAACTCTGTGGGAAAATGTAAAATTATGAAAATCATGCAAAGATGACATGCGACTCATTCCGTGGTGGAGGGTCACATATCAGCCACCCACTGAATCCTAAAGCAGCTCTCCTTTACATCCTCTCCTCATATTTTCAGATAGATAATTCAATAAAAACAAACAAACAAACAAACAAACAAAGAAACTAATAAATCCGAATCTTTACAAAATAAACGCAAGTAAAACGAAGTATTAAACAAATCACCGGTCAGTCACCTAAGCAAACGCAATGCAAAAATGGCCCCGAACATCATGGATAAGTACATGATCGAACCAGGTAGATAGTAAGTTCAATATGTTTATAATATGCTCATAAAATCAACAAAACTGAGGTACAACAACAAGCACCAAAGTAACAAAGAACAAGGGCTTTGACAAAATAGTACAAACACACTTAAAATACCCATAAAACATACCTTTTTTTCGCATTACATGAAAATCCAAATAAAATGTATCTCAAAAAGCAAATACCGTTTTGCTAAACACACCTCTGTCAGTAACACTCGACTCCCGCAGGTGTAGAACGGTGAGGAATCAATTCTACCTGTCCGTCACATGACGAAGGTGGGTATCACGGTCAAAATCAGAGGAGTCAACAGACGACATGTCAATCATGATATCTGACACATATCTCATTAGTGTGATGAAATCTCTGAAATCTCTCCGCTACTTTTCGTTTTGTGACACCAGAGCGGAGGCCGAGTAGCCTACATCGTATAGTGGGGTGCAGCTCTTAGGATTCAGTGAACTGTGAATAAGTATATTGCCCGAAATGCGTTGAATTTGATCCTTACTTATCTCCCACTCATTTTCAGGTGAAAGACTTTGAAGATGGATTAATGAGAAAGTATACATTTCGCAACTTTAGGTTGTGAATTTTCAGAACGGAGTTTATTGACCTGGCACGTTCGTTACAATGAAGAACAATGACCGAAATGTAAATTGTTAGTGCGTTTCCATGGGTCACATGACGAAACTGAAACCAACCATTGGTCAAACATGCACTCTATATGAATTGATTTTTGGGCACCATGGGACTACGTTGACCAACAAGGACTGATTTTAGGTGTGAGAGAGAAAATGTAAGTTTTACGCCCTCACGGCAAAGCCATTAGGGGCATGTTACACGGGAAAACCCGGCTTTATATAAAAATAAAAAATAAAAATGTAGGGGGGGGGGGGGGATGTAGACAGCTGGCTGCCGGCTGCTAGAGGAGACCTGAAATGGGCAAGGGACCGGGTTGGGTCGTCTTGGGTCAGTGCTGAAATGGTTACTTTATTGGCTGTTGGCCGAACGGACACCCGGGCTTCATATTTTTGCATGCATGTATTCGTGTTTCCAAGGCTTGAGGCTTTCGCTGTGACCCTGGGATCTTTATCGTGCGCATGCGTGCACACGGGGGTGTTCGGACACCGAGGAGAGTCTGCACAAAGTTGACTCTGGGACACACATCCCGCGCCGAACTTGGGGGTTGAACCCACGCTGATAGTAACAACCGTCAGACCGGGACCCTTTTTATTTGTTTACTCTAAACGAGGACAAACTAACATTTTGAATTTTAGTACGACACTTTATTTTTTATTCTTAACAATAATGCACTTTACGCCTTGATCTGACATGATTCCTCTTTTTTTCGACATTGTGACAGATGAACGTGGATATTGGAGCCACATCTAACGATAGCTAATACTTTAGTATTCTTGGAACATATTTTTGGGAATTTTACTCAAAGATTTGATTGATTTCAGGTCACTCTGCCAAATTGTTGTTCTTGGCAAAGACCATATAAAAACCAACTTCTATTATAATTTTGCAGCTTTAATTTTTTTTTATTGGAGGGGGGGCACTAGTAATAATCATGACCTTCTCTGAAGGTTTTCTTGCACATCATTGACACAGACAGTTGAACAGGCAGCTA
>NC_090246.1:18815349-18837849 GCF_037325665.1 Littorina saxatilis
TAGCCAGACAAACAAAGAACGAACCAATGGACAGACGAACAGACAGAGAGGCGATAGGCCTGACAATAGGGCGGACAAATACAGTGATTTTTTTTTATTTTAATGATAGTTTTTAGCGTTAAACTTTTAACCTATTTGGAATCATGTTACTATTCCTGTTAGTGTACATATGCGTGCGCGAGTGTAGTATGCTTCGTATGGTATTTTTATCTGTTGTCTTATTATTTGTTTTGTCTTTTAATGTGCACCACACTGAAATTTCTCTGTATGAGATAATAAAGTATTCGTATTCGTATTCGTATAATGTTTTATCCTGTAATTTGCAATGTTTTTAACTCAAGACACATTCTTAATTAATGCAAGTTTTTCGTAGATATATAGATATAAGAAATAAAGACTTATTACTTATCTCATGCAGGCAGTATGATATGCAGACAGACAGGCAGACAATCACATCTGCAATTTTTCTAACAATTGCGTTTTGTGGCAAATATGTAGAACATAAAATGTAATCGGCAATAGGATTGCTGAGTCTGAGGGTTTTGTCGACATCAGCATGAAAAGCCATCTAGTCAATTCGAATGAAACAAGTCTGTGAGTTACATTTACGGTATAGTAAAACAATCCGAGCTGTTTCCAGTCAAGTTCAGTGCTACATATTTAACTGTGACACAAATGTTCACGCTGCTTTCAGACAGACTAGGAGTGGCTTGTCATTTCATAACGAACACAAACATACAAATCACAAATCAATACGTTTCTGTCAGATACTTGCATTTAAGTACATGACCTGATGCTGTAAGGTTTTCATTCTATCCAGATCCCTTGTCTTTTCCATCTCCTCGCAGAGATACAGACTGAGAGACAGAAAAGCGGACAGACTGAGAGACAGACAAGCGGACAGACTGACATACAGACCGACACACATTGACAGACCCCGCAGCCCACACAGACACTCACGCAGATACAGACACTCACACACTCTGAACATGTTTTAAGTGTCCTTCTCTAACTTACTCAATCATTCGGAGAAATCCTGCTTTTTGCTGCGGTGCAAAAGTTCCCTCACATTCAGCATCAATGGGAGATCAATCTGATTTGAAATATTCTTCGTAAATGTGTGTGCAGACAGGGAAAAGGATAAGCGATGATGGGAGGGGCGCAAGGAGTTGGGATGGGGGATGGGGAGAAGCGCGCGCGCGCGCGCATGTGTGTGTGCGCGCGTGTGTGTGTGTGTGTGTGTGTGTGTGTGTGTGTGTGTGTGTGTGTGTGTGTGTTAGTTAGTAAGTGTATTTGTCATTGCTATATTTCCGTATGTGCACATACGTTAGATATGCAAATGCGGACATACTCGCAAATGATACATTTTTAAAACGATACTGACAGTCAGGCAAAAAAAACAAAAAAAACACACGCGCCTGCAGAAACGGCCATGCGTCGGGAAACAGTCTCTTCAACAATACAATGATGTTTTCAAAATATTTATTTTTCTCACATGCTCAAAACACAGTTAACAATGAGTTAATGATACTGTACATTCACATTTAAGAACATACAGGTTCCGCAGCTTAAGCTGAAACCTTCATAAGAAACAAGCAGGCGAAGAAACTAACACGCTGACAACGATGATAAGAAAGATGAAAACGCAGCTAACTTCAACAAATTATATGTCTGCGTCGTCGCAACATACCACATAAACTGCCTTCAAACTTGTTCATTGTCCCAAATTGATAACCACTAGTACAGATCCCGCGCAATCGCTGAAATCACCAATGAATAGAAGCTTACACTCGACGGTATTTCCTGATTTTATTATAAAGCAGTTTCACTCGAGCAAGTGGGCATTAGAAAACAAGATAAAGATTACTCAGACTACTCAACTTTGCAACTGTTAATGGTGCGCAAGCGAGATCATATGCTTAAAAAGTCGCAATAATATAAATATATACATGTATTACAGATAAAGAATTACAAATGCACTATCACTTACCACAAGACGTATGTACACAGTCAAGAAGCTTGTCCGTTTTCACACTGAGCATACTGACAAACAACAACAACAACAACAACAACAACAACAACAACAACAACAACAACAACAACAACAACAACAACAACAACAACAACAACAACAACAACAACAACAACAACCCTACGCGATAATTTTCCCAACACAAAAGGCTATGATGATATCATTGTCATATGTGCTATAAAAACACCCACCCACAATATCATTAATGCACACAGGTTATGCATTTCTTTGGCACACACTCGAGTGTCTGTACATTTTCAATCATTCACAGTCACAGATTCTCTGACATAAACTCATGTCCCGTCTTCCAAACTCCATGCAACAGTCACCAAGGTGCTAACGCGGATACATAAACACTTGCACGCAAAGGCTCAATTTGTTTGTTTGTTTGTTTGCTTAACGCCCAGCCGACCACGAAGGGCCATATCAGGGCGGTGCTGCTTTGACATATAACGTGCGCCACACACAAGACAGAAGTCGCAGCACAGGCTTCATGTCTCACCCAGTCACATCATTCTGACACCGGACCAACCAGTCCTAGCACTAACCCCATAATGCCAGACACCAGGCGGAGCAGCCACTAGATTGCCAATTTTAAAGTCTTAGGTATGACCCGGCCGGGGTTCGAACCCACGACCTCCCGATCACGGGGCGGACGCCTTACCACGAGGCCAACCGTGCCGGTTCAAAGGCTCAATCAAGTAACAATCTCCAACAAACTTGAACATGTTTGTGGTATGCACTTCATCCACAAGAACAAAATACGAGTATTAGATAAACAATTTAACATCTTCACGTCCAGACTGCATGCAACCAGCATTTCAACATCAAAAGATGCTCTTTTGCTGTGTAAAAATAGACACGTCATTCAAAGCATTACAACACAAAAACATGAAGTCAACTGAAATCATTCTCAGGTCTGCACATTGCAGTCCAACTTCTATTTATATCGCCATCCGCGGAGCGGGAAAGTAACAAGAATACAGCAAACAAGAAGACATTCTTCTGGTTAGATATTTTAGGGGTGTTTTTCTCACCTTCTTTTTCGTTTTTTCTTTTCTCTTCTAAATCTTGATAATATTTTGTGTACAATTTACGGATTGGTTTTGCTTATTGTGTAAGGGCTTGACTGTCTGCCATGTTCTTCTTGTAAATTTTTTTGAAGACACCACCATAAGCCGTAAGCCGTAGGCTTGTTGTTTTCACCTTATGTCGATGTTCGTTTCCTGAACATGTAAAATATGAATAAAACATTGTTTAAACCAAACAAGAAGGCCATGTGAGGCCTCGGCGTCAAACATTATGCAAATGTTGTTTCTTCACTTTTGTTCGCATTTATGCAGAGATCTGTCATCACTTTTGTCCAATTAAAATGGTAGACGCATGATGAACACACGTTTTTCAACTCTCTTCAGTCACATTATATATTAGCAAATGTTAGCAGAGAAGCATGCAGACGTTGCTATCCCAGAACGAGTAGCCCTGGTTTCTCTGGCTGTTTCAGGAGATAAAGTCTTCCTGAGCGTCCGAGAAGCACTTTGTGATACGGAAAAGCTGAACAATGAGTCAAATGTTGAGATCATATTCTCCTGCACATGCTGAGGGGAAAAAACAAGGGAAGGACGCCCTTAGAGTATGAGGCAATGTCATTGAACGCGAAGTGTTTAGTGCCAATCTTCCAGCGCGTTCGAGCATGAAGTAATAAGCCACTTATTCTCGAGCACGTCAGCCATTTCCAACACAATTCACATACACCCGCTTAGTCGTGTGCGCTCCCCCGTTACAGTGGGCGTTCAAGAAAGCTGATCGAGGAAAGAAAGTCAAACGAGGGAAATGTCAACGCAAACGCACCTACTTTCACCCTCTTTCATCGTTCTGATTTAGTCCCAAAACCAAATATCCTCGCAAACGTTCAGCCCTCCAGGACACTACGAAGCCTTCCTCTTCCAACGTTGCACTCCGCGAGTGTTAATTGTAAGATCCCTTGAGCTCGGACAGCTAGAAGAAGGTGACCCCTCTCCCGTGCATCATCCTCTATCATCGTTCTGATTAAGTCCCAAACCAAACAGTCTCGCACACGTTCTGCTCTCGACACTACACAGTTTTTCCCTTCCAACGTTTCACGTTAATTGTAAGGTCCCTTGAGCTCGGACAGCGTGAAGAAGGTGACCCCTCTCCCGTCCAAGGAGACGGCCATGTTATTGTCCTTGCCCACGCTGATGGCGCGGGGGTCGGGCAGACACGTCAACAGCTGGCACTGCTGCTTGCCCTCCCGGGACACCATGAAGACGTTGGACCCGTCCACGATGTAAGCCCGGTTCTGATCATCCGTGCAGACCCCCCTGACGTGGGCCGCCTCCTCCCTGTTGGTGGAGCGGTACACGAACTTCACCTCGCCCGCCTGGTCCATGCAGATGAGGGTGTTCTCCTGGCGGTCCGTCACCAGGATGTTGCCGTTCATGGTGGCCAGGAAGTTGGGCTGCTTGAAGATGACGGTGCCGTTCTGCTCGCCCTCAATGGTGCGGAGTCGTCGGCCCGTGATGTCCATGATGTCGACGGAGGGCGGGAACTTGCAGGCACCGGCCACGTTGATTGGACTGAGGGCCGTGATAGACCAGTAGTCCTTGCGTGTCCGGACTGTGGTCTGTAGGGACAGCTGCTCGGAGCTCTGTGGACAGAGAGGTCAGTTGTGGTTGGTTAGTTCGTTACTGTTTTGTAACGTTCCTACATTCTAAAGTAGGCAAACATATTATTGCACCCATTTTCTTACCCCAACAGAAGCATTTATTCCCGTGTCAATTAAGTCAAAATGTCTATGGCCGTTAATGGGTAACACAATTTGTCGCAATAATTGTTTCGCACAGTTTATTATTTTAGAAGTAAAGAGAAACAGGAAGGCAAATGTAAACGCATTATTGGAACAAAGATTGTTTCTCACAGTTTATTATGTCAGAAGTTAAGAGAAATACGAAGTCAAAGCTCGCGTACCACAGTGATGATGTGGAGGCACTGATGGCCGGACACGGCCACCACGTTAGGCTGCATACAAGTCAGTCCCCAGGGCCGGGTCTTCATGTCCAGTCTCAGGTACTTGTGTCCACCGCCCTCCCTGGGCGCGATGGCCTTGAGGCACTTGTTGCCGTTGTCCACCGCCAGGAGGACGTTGTTGTCCATCAGCTGGATGTCCTTGATGGCAGGGTTCTCCTTGTCCTCGGGCATCCGTAGACCGATCTGGGGAAACAAGAGAAGAAGAGTTAAGTAGTTTGTGAACTGATAACTCTCACAAACAAGTACGCACACGCGCACGCACGCACTCACTCATGCACAGACACCCACACACGCACACACTGGGTCACCACTCTTGCTAGTACGAACAAATGCAAAGCAGACATGCAGGTATCTCTCTGCTCAAAACCTATAAGCAGCAGAAAAGTGCCACAACACGTCGGTTGAAGAAGGCTAGCAAATACTCCCTTACTTTTAGTCCTTCAAGAAACTATATAGTTTCGCTAAACACACCTCATCTTTAGTCACCCCTCATTTACCCACTCCAGTATTCTTTCTCTGCCCCTTCCACTGTAGCCAGTTTAAATAATAAATGATCTCGAGCATCACCTGTTTGGTTTTGAAGGCGACCACCTGCTCATTGATGTCCTCGCCTAGAGCGGTCAGCAGCGTGAGGAAAGTGTTGACCGAGTATTTGTCCACTCGTGCCATGCTCATGGGCCGGTCATAGGCAAAGCGGGCGGTGTTGTGGGTCACCTGCACACACACACACAAATAGTGTATGGTTTAAATATTGATGGCCTTTTTGTTGAAATTGTAAACCCAAAATAACACGTGTGCGGATGTGAGTTTTCATGAAAACATCTCATATATTCAGATTGTGTGCATGGAACGAAAACATATTACCAAAACATGTTAATTTGAATGGGGATAGACAAGGCTATTCCGTTTTTCTCATGTGTGCAGAATGTCATTGATTAGAAATAAAGTATTAAAACAAAAGTCAGCGCTTAATCACCCGCCATATCAGCAACTGAAGCAGGTAACATATTGCAAAGGAAAATTGGTTATCGAGCACAAGGAAAATCTGAGAACTCTTCATGTTATCCGCTAAAGTGTTTATAACCTGGTGAGAGGTTGATCGTGCGTAACTCTTCATCCCATGCTAAGAGACTAAGCTCGCCATTACGCCTGGTAGTAATTCGGCGAAGTAGACGTTTATTTATTTATTTATTAAGGAGATTTCTATAGCGCATAGCTAAAAGCACTATGCGCTTTACAATATCACTAGGTATAAGCACACGCAAACATACTCTGATTAAATAGAACTTAGGCTAACAAGACAATACTAAGAACACTAAACATTTGAGTTCATACAAAAATAGAGAATGAAATTAAATACTGGACAAACGATTAAAAAGAGCTTAAGGCCTACACCGACTACAGTGGACTATTTCAAATACTATACGTTATTTGCGTGTTTGACCAAAATATGACATTTTACACAGATCGAGACAGTCATTGTTCTCCGAGACCGCGCTAGCGGTCGAGGTGAACAATGACTGTCGAGATCTGTGTAAAATGTCATATTTTGGTCAAACACGCAAATAACATTTATGTATCGATCGAATTCCTTTCAGGTACTTATGACTTTGTTGTTGTTTTGACGATTGAACGAGCACACACACACATGCATCCAATCCACATGTATGCAATCAAACACATAAGCTTCATATTTGGGCGTTTCAGGTTGACCGAAACTTCAAAGGAACTACAAAACACACGTCATGTACTCACTTTGTTGTTGTTTTGACATTGAACAGCACACACACATGCAATCAAACACATGACGGGTTTTTTTTTGAGTTCCTTTGAAGTTTCGGTCAACCTGAAAAGCCAAATTATAAAGTTTTGTCGGCCTCTGACGTCACATGACTCAAAGAAGGGAAATCCAATCTCCAATCGATACATAAAAATTTAGTTAACGATAAAAGGCAGTGCATAAAACTCCATAATCCTAAGAAGGTCGATCAAATAAAAAACATAAAAGACTATTTAACTATCATTACTTCGTAAAAGATAATAAACTTCTGGAGGTCTACTTCACAAAGCTCGCTGCACGAAATTTTGACACTGAATTAAAAACAAAAACGACTTCGCGATGTCAACTTTGGGCCCAACTAAGGAAGGTCTTAACGAGATAAGTACAATTAAATTCGGCATAACGCGCCAGCAGACTTAGCCCACAGAACTCTCCCTGACCTTTGACTTTTTTCTTATTTTGTGTGTGAATTACGTGTTTATATGTTATTATAGTTCCCTTTTTGGGCGAGTGCTGGTTGAAAAAAAAGCTTTGTATTGCTTATGCCACAACCCTCGTAAAATAAAATTTGATTTGATTTGATTTGATTTGTCTTTTGCTATTACCGCGTACTTCTCTTCCTTAATGGGGTCCTGATTTGGCCTATTATGGTCCGCTGGACCCGAAAAGCAACAGCTAACTAACTAACTAACTAACTAACTCTTCCTTAATCACCTAATCTAAACCAAATTCCCTAACTATACTCACCTCACTGAGGGTCAAACACTGTTTGACAAGGTCATCCGCGGACTCTATGAAGTCACGGTCAGATCCACAGTTGAACATCTCTTCGGCCAGGGCTCCGTTGTCCTTGAGGGCCCCGATGAGGGCTTGCAGCTGACCCATCTTGCTCTGGTTGTCCAGCCCGTCCTGGAGGCTGTCGTCGGCTAGCTCGGCTATCAGCTTTCTTTTCCTCTCTGCAACCTGTGTGTGTGCAGAATGTCATTGATTAGAAATTCCATCTCACACGGCATTAAGTCTCAGGAAACATGAATACACGCATGCAGGAGAAAAAAAATATGGGTAGCGCCGTATGTATGGCAGCTCGCTTTCCCCGGGGAGAAAACAGCCCGAATTTCCATGAGGGTAACCTCACTGGACTGTAAATCTTATCCAATCCAATCCATCCAATCCAATATAGATGGATAGATAGCTAGATGGGTGGATAAATAGATGGATAGACAAGGGCTTGCAGATGACCCATCTTGCTCTGGTTGCCCAGCCCGTCCTGGAGGCTGTCGTCGGCTAGCTCGGCTATCAGCTTTCGTTTTCTCTCTGCAACCTGTGTGTGACATAGACGAATAGATAGCTAGATGGGTGCATAGATAGCTAAATAGACAAGGGCTTGGAGTTGTCGTCGACCGGGTCTGCCGACAAATACAGGTTAACAACGACGAACCTTGTCAACAATGCAGACACTACTTACTCTCGCATCCAAGGCTCCGCCCACAAACCGGCTCGGCAAGGCTGGATAGAGGGGGGTGTTTTGGGTTCCGAAAGCCCAAACCCCTTCCCTTTTTTCTCAAGGAGAGACCCAACATACTCCTTTCAAATGCTACATTTCAACATCAGACCCCCCCCCCCCCTCCAGAATGTACCCGTGCTTCATTATGGAAGCCCCTCCCTCTCATGCACTTGTAACAGCCTTGGGTCGTGCATTCAGTCAGCCTGAAACAAATATTATCCCATGACCTGCCTCTTTGTCTCTGTTAGCTGAGGAGGTGATTATTCTGAATATTCCATCACAACCATATGGGTCTGTTTTTTCCCTTGTACGTGCTCGCGATAGCTGTCGCGGTGTATGGGTGCGACTACACGTGCCTTGGCGTGTGTGTGCGAGTGTGCGAGGGCTGTATTTTGTATATTGATTATTTGATACATGTATAAATGTGTCTCCAGGAATATGTTTTGTTTTAATCTTGTGTCGATACTATTTAGTTCTGCCTCGTTATTAGCCATTGAGTATAACTCATCATTGCTTTGTTGTTGTTCTTTGGCCATTTACGTTGAATGACTGGTTATACATTGACATTGATAGTTTTATTCTTCTTCTTCTTCGTCGTTCGTTAGATAGTTTTATCATAAGAACCTTTTCTAATTCCTATTAACTCGATGTTCTTTATCTATATTTATACATAAATGCATATTGTAAAGCACTTATGTATTGTTAGAGGATTTTTTAGTAGCAGTGTTTAAATGTCGAAGCTGCTTTTTCCAGTTTTACCTAAGAGACCGACTGTATATTGTGTTATTGTATTTGTCAGACTTGATTGTACCAAGTCCCTACACATGTTGTAAATGCGCTTAGAGCCAAATATTTTAGTTTTTTGTAAGGGATAGGCGCAATATAAATACACTTTATTATTATTATTATTATATCCCATCACAACCGAGTTTCGATCTCAACTGTCATTGGTCATTGTCTTTGATTTCGGAGTACAATTGAATAATTTATAGAGGTCATCTGCATATTCTGAGTTTACAGATGGACTACTTTTTTCAACATACGACTGAAATATTTTGTGGTGTCAAAGTCAACATCACGTATAGGTACAGGCCTACATGTGTCAATATTGAGAAAATAAAGAATACTTCAGACGATACGCACATTCTGCATGGATTGAAAGAGCGGAGTCGAGATATTTCGCTGGCTGAAGCGACTCCATGGTCAAAGGCATGTTCAACGAGTATCGCGAGTGGGATCAAGGGACGATACTCCCTAATTTTTACACAGACAGCCATCTACACAGAACCGTGAGAGAGAGAGAGAGAGAGAGAGAGAGAGAGAGAGAGAGAGAGAGAGAGAGAGAGAGAGAGAGAGAGAGAGAGAGAGAGAGAGAGAGAGAGACACACACAGACAGCCATCTACACAGAACCGTGAGAGAGAGAAAGAGAGAGAGAGAGAGAGAGAGAGAGAGAGAGAGAGAGAGAGAGAGAGAGAGAGAGAGAGAGAGAGAGAGAGAGAAAGAGAGAACAAGAACAAGAACAAGAACAATTCTTTATTTTACGAGGGTAATAGAGTAAGCAGTGATCTGCTTTTTTACATCTGGCCCTCGCCCTAAAGAGGGACTAGTCTAAAATTGCTAAAGAATAAGCAAGTAAAGAAAACTACTGCTACATGATTATAATAAAATGAAAGTAAGAACATAATATTATCATCAATTTACATACAATACATTGCTTAAATGAAAAATGTAAGTTCATTTGACATGAGTTAAGAATTATAGAGTAGATTGCACTGACGCAACAAAGCTGTAAATGCCATGCCCATTGACATACACTGCATTCGAAAAAAATCAGGGTATATAAAAATAATAATACATTGTTAAAAAGCACCGGTTGTTGGTTTTAACAACCATTCTAGCGACAACAGATGTTTATTTAGACTTCATGAGATAAGACGTATATCTGGTCTTAAAAACGTTTGTGCTGCTAGTTTGCCGCAGGATTGTCGGAAGATTGTTCCAGAGACTGCTACCTGAATAGACTAAACTAGATTTGAATAGGTCAATCCTAGGCAGAGGCATGTTCAGTCTCATCAATTGGCGTGAAGTTTTTAACGTGAATTTGGAAAATATGGTTTGAGGTACACAGCCATGAATAATTTTATGCATAAGAGGGGAAGAGAGAGAGAGAGAGAGAGAGAGAGAGAGAGAGAGAGAGAGAGAGAGAGAGAGAGAGAGAGAGAGAGAGAGAGAGAGAGAGAGAGACAGAGAGACAGAGAGAGAGAGAGAGAGAGAGAGAGAGAGAGAGAGAGAGCGCAATCAAAACACAACCCAGTCACCTGGTAGTTCGAAAACTCAATCTGAAACTGACATCGATTGTCGAAGGCATGCCTGCGGTGCATAACTCTGGAAAAGTTGTCGTAGCTAAGAACCCGTTGAGATCCATTCCAACGCCAAAAAATTTATCAGAAGACTCACCATTAAGTCAAATCAAACGTTAGGTTATCTCATTTGGTTAGTTGCTTTCGCCTTTGGCTTTAAGTGTATTGCTTCGATTGATAGCCGAATCTGCTTGCAACCGTGGTGTTCAAGACTGTTCGAACGGGCTTGTTTTGAATCCGAGTCGAGTCAACTGCGGGGTTCAGCGACAAATGAGGGAGTGGCACCAAAATGAAAAGAAGAAGACGAAAAGAAGTTGGAGATACAGTTAAGATATATGGGGAAGAGAAGAGGATGTGATATGTTTGATGTATCCAACCTCAAACTCATGACCGGGACAAAGTAGAAAGCGATGTACCGCGACCGACTCTCAGTGCCGACATACAACTTCCAAGCTTTATTGCTTAACGTCTACAACAGGCGAAGTATTGAAGCTTTGGCTCACCTAAACCCGACGACTGAATATGTAAGTGATCCACGTGTGAAAACCAAAACAGAACAGCGTGATGACAGCCAACATTTCTATCCCCGACTGACAAACAGTAACACTGCATGCGAACTGACTTGGGTCAAAGATAAAACCAGCACGGCCCGAACTGAATTTGTTGCGCTGCCATTATCGTGCGCAATTCTGGTAAAAATATAAACCCGGTATGCCGAATTGAGTATAACGAAAGCCGATGTCAAATATACACAAGGATATTTTAAAATGACTTTCAAAATGTAAAAGCAGATAGCAGACCTTTATATAAACAATATGAATGACTGAATGTCCACATACAAGTCGAATGACACCGTCCATTATGCTGACAAATGGGAACTAGTTTTGCGCATGAATTCATTGACATGAATTTCGACGGCGGAGGCTTTTGGCAAGCTGAAAACAGGCACGGGCAGGTTTTAGTGTAAAAAGTAAGTGTTTTTAATGAAAACGTCGGAGTAATGGGATAAATAGCTTACACACCTCGTCTTGATTATCTTGCATATTTTCCCTCGGGTCGATTTTCATGTATTACCTCGCCAAAGGCTCGGTAATACATGAAAATCGACCCTCGGGAAAATATGCAAGATAATCAGAACTCGGAGTGTGTAACCCACACTCTAAATATTATCCTCCTCCCAAACACTCAAACACTCCCGCCTCGCATTTTTCAAGAACAATAACTCACAACATTTTCGATACGCTTGAACGCCGCCTCTATCTCCTCCTTTCTCTGCGAGACGCGGTTCTGCATCCTGGATCCCCGATCGCGCAGCATTTCATCTTCCTCCTCCGCCCTCCTGATTGCAATGTCAAACTCTTCCTTCAGTCCTTCCAGAATCCGTTTCTTGTCCGCTGCAATCTGTCAACAAATGAGAGATTCATAAAAAGAATACGATGAGGAGGAATGAAAAAGGACACATATTCATAGTTAATGGAGCCAATTATGTTCTGAGGACTTGACTAAACTAAACTAAACTAAACAAATCTAATCTCTAAACCAAAATAATCTAAAGTACATTTAACCAAACTGAACTTGGTTAAAGCTAAACTAAACTGTACAAAACTAATCTCGAAAACAAAATAATCTAAAGTACACTAAACTGAACTAGGTTAAAACTTACCTAAACTAAACTTAACTACACTAAACAAGAGAGAGAGGGAGAGAGAGAGAGAGAGAGAGAGAGAGAGAGAGAGAGAGAGAGAGAGAGAGAGAGAGACAGACAGACAGACAGACAGACAGACAGACAGACAGACAGACACTGTGACAAACAGACCCTTTTGCATTTGATGGTTACCAGCCTACTTTCAAGCACGTTTCAAATCCTTATCACTCCTCTGGCATTGACCTCAAATCCCTAGGCCCTAGGTTTCAAACCATGAACTCACTAAGGAGTTTTACAGAAACCTTACTTATAGCACAGACAATTTAAGGTAAACAGACCAGAGTATAACATGTTGACCAAACAGAAGACATCATTCATCATGTCAGAACGTGTATGAAGTAAGAGGCGTGATCTAGTATGTCCTGGTTCCAGAATAACAACTTGGATAAACATGTATGTATTCGTGACTTTTACTTCAAATCTGACACACACAGACACGAACGCATACGCGAGCAAGCCAGCACGCGCGCACATATACATCCGCACAAGCATAACAAAGATCACGCAGTTGAATACATGCACTACACCACTTCCAAAAAAAACCAAGAAATTCCTCCGAGGTAGGAAAAACACCCCCGTCAAAGGGAAATAACCTTCTCAGTTGGTGGCAGTGACTGAGTGAGAATGGTTATTTCCCTTTGACCATTAAAATGTCCCTCTATAAGTCCTTGTATAATTTTAATCCACCAATAACTCCCTAACCGTGTGTTTGACTGGTCCCAATTTTTGTAAGGACCGTCTCAGGAATGTATAGAACCTGTTCACCAAGTTTGGTGACGATCGGTCCGTTCATTCTTGAGATCTATATGCGAACACAAACACACAAACAAACAAACAAACAAACAAACAAACAAACAAACACATCGACCGAAACCTATACACACCCCTATACCGGGGGTGTAAAAATAAGCAACCGTACGTGACATAAGTTCGGAAACGCAAGTTTTAATAAATTAATCAAAATTAATGGGATTGCGAGAATGACTGTATTTGTGTTTACAATATTCAGGCATGATATCGTATTTCTAATCCACCTTTGGTTGATAACAGAATCTTAGAATAACGTGTTTAATTATACTTGAGAAAATATGTCCCAAATGCAGACGGCTTGCTTAATGGTGGAAAAGATTTAAAGGAACAGGACACATAACTCAAACGGAGAGGTTTATTTTAAAGGATATATTGAGAATAGTGTGTCAAATATTGACTAACTGTTCACAGGAGTAAGCTCGAACATCCTGAATATTCAAACATTGATTGACGTCACAGCATTACCAGGTGATGTGCTAACCAAAACTGCACAAACGGGACTTGTGTTGTGTCAAAAAAACCAAAAAAACAGCAAGACCTACAAACAGTTCTACAGGTGGATCAAAATGAAGTCATGAAGAACATACATAAGATATCCGATATAGGGTCACAATAATATTACGGGGCCAAGGTAAGGGCCATTATCAAAGACCTGTTTAGAGTAAAAAGTTCATTGTGTCAGATCGAAACACATAGTATAGCGAACTCTCTCTCTCTCTCTCTCTCTCTCTCTCTCTCTCTCTCTCTCTCTCTCTCTCTCTCTCTCTCTCTCTCACACACACACACACACACCCCCCCCCCCACACACACGCACACACACACGTACACACGCAGACAGATAGACACACAGTCAGGATCTCTCTTCCACTCAATCTCTCACTCTTCTGATTTCTTTCATTTTCACAAAACTGCTCTCACCTGATTTGTGGCAATAACGTTGCACTTCTTGTGGCTCTCGTCCACGCACACCTTACACAGCAAGGCGTTGCAGTCGCGGCAGAAGAGCTCGACGTAGTGGTCCTTGTGGTTCTGGCAGAACACCTTACGGCGCGACATGATGTCCCGTGGCGGCAGGCTGTCCAGCGTGGCCGTGCTGTGGGAGGTCAACCCCCTCAGCTGCAGGTGCATCACGTTGCACGAGTCGCAGTAGTAGGTGTCGCAGTCGAAGCAGTACGAGGTCGCCGAGGTCTTGTTGTTCTTGGAGCTGTGGCACACGTAGCAGTCGTGCTTCTGATTCAGCTGCAAGGTGACCTCCTGAAGGCGCTGCAAGAACAGGTCGGTGCGGAACTGGTCGGCCCAGGACTCCCGTGGCTGGGTGCGGTCCGGGACGTTGACCTGGGCGCGGCACACCAGGCAGCTAGCCGCCTCGTTCTCCAGGGCGGATATGTCGATGTGGCTTTGCAGGCACTTCTTGCACAGCCTCGTGCAGCAGAAGACCTTGGGCTCGGTGAAGGTGCCCTGGCAGAAGGAGCACTCCGTTGCGCGGCGACTGCGCTCTTCTTCCGACAAACCGGCCAAGCTGCGGATCGGGAACAGCCTCCTGCCCTCCCTCGTCTCCGTGCCGGCCCGCGACTTGAGGCGCGTGTGCTTGCCTGTCATGAAGATGAGGATAAGGATAAGCTACCTTCACGTAAAGTGTTAGTGTCCGTTTAAAAAATTGACCTTCGGTCGGTGAATTCATGCTATATTAATTACCTTGTATTTTCACTTCCCCTTATAGTGTCAAAAGCGAAAGTAACACTTTCCTTTAACACAGACATGACACGTACCATCTATGGCGCTGTCCTGATGCCTCCTCTCCTCCTCGCTCTCCTCAGTGGTGGTGAAGAGCAGTCGTGACCCACCCTGGGTGGTGGGCCTACTGGTGGCCTCTCGTGGCGTCGACATCTGGGTTCGCCCGTTGGCTCTGCTGGCGCCCTCTCGCGGTGTCTTGGTCCCCGCTCCGTCTCGAGTTGTCGGCCTTAAGGGGGCGGTCGGGAACGTCTGTAAACAGGAACGGGGTGATAAATGTAGAATTTGGACAGATTGTGTTGGGTGTAAGTGTTGGAAGCCAGTCTAAAAATTGAGTAGGCACTAATATTGCGCCTGTGAATGCGCGTAGTGAGCCTGTTACCACCCCCCCCCCCTCCCGACCTGCTAGTTCAATCAAAAATGACATCAGTAATTGTGACCGATTACGACGACGACGACTAATGAGTGGTGATGACGACTACGACGACGACGATGACGACGACGATTTAGACGACGGCGACAGCGACGATAGTGATTATGATATTGGGGGTGTTCAAGCCTATTTTTGATTCACTTCAATTATTGACTGAACTTGAAGAAAAGAAAGAATAGTCTCAAACAAAGAAAGTGATGAATGATGGAGGTCAAAATGAAGAGAAATCTGCGGTGCTGCGTATTTTTTAACTGTATCATTTTTTCAATTAAATAAAATAGCCAAATGTGTAAATGTAGACAATTGGGAGCGCTTTTGGATTAAAGGGACACATATCTTCAGCGTACAATATTTTTTCCCCGGTCTCCAGAAAACTATATATTGTTTTCCTTGGTACTGACGCTGTAACACGAATACCAAAATGTCTCTTTCATACACTCCTTTCAAATCAGTGTGTCCAGAAGAACAAAAATTGAAAGCAGAACTGAGACGCAAAACTGAAACAACGCGTCATGTCTTATCGGTAAATTATCATTTTGTTGAAAAGTACAGTATTTCGGAGATAATGCAGCAATTAACGACTATCGGTGCTTTGGATTTCTTTTTTCTAGTTTTTTTTAAATCGACTGCAAGTTCAAGCCCTTGACACGTGTGAGAGCTACTGACAGGGAATTGCGTGAACTAATGTCATCGGGGCAACGTTTCCTTTTTCAAACTGAAAGAGAAATAACGTGGGCGAAAAATCCAGCTGGAGCTGGTTATTAACGCTGCCTCTTGATCATTTGTATCAAAAAGAAATGTTCACATGTTGAGTCAACTTTTAAACCGAATCGTAACTAATCCTCTCGGTAAATAAATGTGTTATTGAACAAGGCAAGTACTCACAGCAGAGTCCCCTTGTAAATCCAACCGTTACCCAACCGTTATTAATCCTCTCGGTTAACCCATTTGTCATTGCATTAAACAAGGCAAATAATCAAAGTTGAGTCACCCAATCGAAACTAATCCTCTCGGTTAACAAATTTATCATATAAAACAAGGCAGATACTAACAGTTGAGCCACCTTGTACATCGACTTTGTAACTAATCCTCTAGCTCGGTTAAAATGTTTTGTCATAAATCAAGGCAAAAACTCACAGTTGAGCCAATCGTAACTAATCCACTATGTTAACAAATTTGCCTTGAACAAGTATTCACCTTTCGCGCCCCTACATTCGCGGCGGAGGCTTAACAAATTTGTCATTAAACTAGGCAAATACTCACAGCTGAGTCCCCTTTCACACCCAACCGTTACGTATCCTCTCGGTAAAATAAATTGTCATAAATCAAGGCAAATACTCACAGTTGAGCCACCTTTTAAACCCAATCATAACTAATCCTCTCGGTTAACAAATTTGTCTTGAATAAGGATTCACCTTTCGCGCCCGGTGTAAAAGGAAAAGGTGTCCGCTGGGAAAAAGAGTCCTACGGGCTCCTGTTCCTAGGAACGATAGTCCCCACCCGGACACATTTTCCTAGACTTTCAGCGAACAAATTTAGGACAGAAAGTCCTAGCCTATATTTAGGGGTCGGACTTTGAGTCCTGGGAGACATCTTTTCCTGTTACACATACCTAGGTGTAGGTGTCCTGGTTGTCCGCACTCGGCCGCGTTAGCTATAAGTAGATTTAAAAATCATGGGCTCTCATCGCTGTCTTGGTCACCAATCTGTTCACCTCAACTGTTGCGTGCTGGTTCTAGTGTGCTTGCAGCAGACCCAGCACAGCACAGATCCACTTCTGGAATCTTTAGCTAAATGTGTCCCAAGACACACATTTTGTAGTCCTGGCATCCTGAAAGGCAGAGGCCCCAACCTACAGGTTTGCTTCCATACCAAAAACGCCTCCAGACACGGGAACTTGGGAGCAGAGGCAACAGCTCCGCTTGAACCTCAGAAACCAAATGTGCCTCCAGACACACAGATCCCTTAGACGGCCGAGGCTGTGGCCTCTAAGGTTCTCTTGTACCAAACCGCCTCCCGACTCTGCATCAGATTGCTTGCGCTGGCATCTGCTTACATAGACCCACATTAAGGCACCACCGAGTGGTAGACACAGACGACATTTGGTAGCACTGACTGCCAGCTTCACGGTAATGCGTACCCCTAGCGCGGCTCTGCTTGGGTGGGAATGTTCTGAGCAAAACTTTATGTGTTACTCCATACCCCCCGCCCTCCATGGAACTTCTTGACCCCAACAAATTGGGGGGGGGGGGGGGGGAGTTTGCCCAGTCGGTAGAGGCGCTGGCTTTAAAACCGGTTGTTACTATCAGCGTGGGTTCAACCCCCAAGTTCGGCGCGGGATGTGTGTCCCAGAGTCAACTTTGTGCAGACTCTCCTCGGTGTCCGAACACCCCCGTGTGCACGCATGCGCACGATAAAGATCCCAGGGTCACAGCGAAAGCCTCAGGCCTTGGAAACACGAATACATGCATGCAAAAATATGAAGCCCGGGTGTCCGTTCGGCCAACAGCCAATAAAGTAACCATTTCAGCACTGACCCAAGACGACCCAACCCGGTCCCTAGCCCATTTCAGGTCTCCTCTAGCAGCCGGCAGCCAGCTGTCTACATCCCCCCCCACCCCCGCATTTTTATTTTTTATTTTCATACAAAGCCGGGTTTTCCCGTGAAACATGCCCCTAATGGCTTTGCCGTGAGGGCGTAAAACTTACATTTTCTCGCTTCCTCGTTGGCGCAGTTGCTATGGTGTTGGTTTCGGAGTTTGGAGGTCTTGGGTTCGATTCCCGTCTTGTCTGGTCAGTTTTTCTGTGTCATTTGCTTCTCGGTTTCCTTGTGTTAGGTTCATTATCTTTCCAGGTACAAATCTTGCAATAAACGACTGGGTCTACCCGATCAAAACGCTTTTTATTATTTTTTAAATTATTTTTTTTAAAGTTGTTGTGGTTGCAGACATAGTTGTGTGTGCAAATGTGTATTCTATTTATTCGTAAGCACAATACTAGAATCAGTCGAACAATCAGTCAATCTTTATACCTCTCCTCCCACCCCCCCTTCCCCTTGTTGCTTTTGTTGAAATGTTGCAGAATTGTCTAAAGTCGTGCGGTTTCCAGGTGCTGTCCTAAGCATTTTCAACACGAAATACAGGGGTATTGAAGAGAGAAGGAGGCATGTCAGCAATAAGAACGTTCTATCACTTTCCAAAAGGGTACAGCCTAATACTCGTGCAATTGTCACCACCTGGCATTGTTAGCAATGGTATACATTTTGGGGAGTCACAAAATTGCTGTCACACACAAGAAAGATGGTGCGGGGACAGAACGTGCGATTCTCAGACGTGGAAAACTACCTTCTAAATCAGAAATACCCTACCCTTGCCACCCTGAACATCAAACGGCCAATTAGGAGAGCAGCACAAAGGAACTACACGGTATGTATTCTATTTTTCTCGTGACGTGTAATGCATTTAAATGGCGCAACTGCGCCTGATTTGTTTCGGTCGTTTTGTAGCTTTGTCAGTTACACTTAAAGTGATGTTTGTGTGTGTGTGTGTGTGTGTGTGTGTGTGTGTGTGTGTGTGTGTGTGTGTGTGTGTGTGTGTTTGTGTGTGTGTGTGTGTGTGTGTAATTCTACTGAACATGATTTCAGGAAATGCTCCAGATAGGCCAAAAGGTGATGAAAAAACCCGTCAGAGGTGACCGCAAGGGTGGCAAGGAGTTGGACCCCTGGCTTGGTCCCTACACGATCTTCGCCAAGGGACAGAAAGGCTATTACCTGCAAACATCAGGTGGAAAAAAAACCTCGTACGGGCGGTTACAGCGTCTCAATTGAAAATTTTCCACGAATAAATGTGCTGAAAACAATACCAGAATATGTATATCGCTTTGATATACATATGTGTGTGTGTGTGTGTGTGTGTGTGTGTGTGTGTGTGTGTGTGTGTGTGTGTGTGTGTGTGTGTGTGTGTGTGTGTGTGTGGGGGGGTCTATGTGTGTGTAATAAGCAGATACACAATACGAAAACTTGCAACAATTCCGGAGAACAAAGCGGACTCTCAGTCCGGATAATAAGTCCTAAAAGCGGACTCTCTGTCCGGAAAATGTGTCCTACCTCAACGCTCCTGTGCGGACTTTCCAGCCTGGGAAAAAGGACACCTTTTCCTAGGAAATAGAGTCCAGGGACCTATGTTCCTAGGACACAAAGTCCAGGGACACATTTTCCTAGGAATAGAAGTTCGCCGGACTTTCAAACAAGCGGACACTTCATCCTTTCACACCGGAGGCTTCACGGCGGAGGCTTAACATATTGTCACAAGCAAAGCAAATACTAACAGTTGAGTCACTTTTTAAACCCAATCGTAACTAATCCTCTCGGTTAACAAATGTGTCCTTAAAAAAAAGGCAAATCCGCACAGTCGAGTCACCTTTTAAACCCTATCGTAACTAATCCTCTCGGTCATCACATGTTTTAATATAACCCAAGATTCACCTTTTGCGCTGCTACGTTCACGGCGGAGGCTTCAGCCGCTTCTCGGAGCTTGTCCATAAGCTGCACAAGGAACGCATCGCTCTCTCGCTTCCCTCCCCCTGGCACTGCCGCTGCTGCTGCTTCACTAACACAACCACTGCCACTGTCCCTGCTCTTCTGGGCCTCAGAGGAACAGAGGGGAAGGTTTTGGGCCGGGGTGGCCATGGTGCCGATAGTACAAGCCATGAACTTGTGCGGAAAGATGGACTATCACGAGTGACGATGTCCTTACAAATACTTTGTTTTATCACTTTGTCGGGATCACATCCGGAAACGTGCTCCTAATGGTTATACCGTGAGGGCGTTAAAAAAACACCTATTATCATTTATCACTGTGACGGGGTCACACCCGGAAACGTGCCTCTGATGGTTTTACCGCGAGGGCGTTAAAAAACGCTTATCATCATTTGTCACTTTGCCGGACAGTAGTATAGACTTGCTGATTTTCACCAACCGAGGATCATAGGTACAATGAAATCATGGTACTACAGTTCCAAGATAGCAGCCCACGAGACTTGACACGAGTGAAATATTTGAGCGACGTAGTGTTTCACTGCTGGTAAAGAGGGGTGGACACTACAGCTGTAGAGATTCACAGACAGGTGTCCCATTCAGGCACTTCCCGAAACTAATCTGGTATCTATAGATATGCTCATGAGTGGTGCCGCTGTGTGCCCCAGTTCCGGAATAAGGGAGAAGTCAGTGCAGTGCTCTACGCACCTTAAGGCGAAGACAGACGCACAACACAAAGCCATGTTTCCGACAAAAACACCATTTCAAAACGTCGGGGAAACACATGTTTTTACAGAGGGGATGTCACACGTGAAACACACAGATGAAGCGCGGTGCTTGTTTTCACAGAATTATCGGTCACAGTCAGCTTGACCCGTCCAGCTATCGCCGGCCTGTGTTTGGCCGGGTTGTAAACAACACGGCTGGCAGTGCCCACTGATACGGTCAGTGTCAGCTTGACCCGTCCAGCTACCGCGCTGTGTTTGGGTTTGTAAACAACACGGCTGGCAGCGCCCACTTATATTATTGCCTCTCTTCAATCGTGACAGGCTCCATAGACTCTAGTTAGGCCGATTCGTGGGTCCGATACTACCCTGAATCGGTACCACATCTGCGTCGGCCATTTTTTTCTATCTCCGTTGTGCCGGAAACCGAGTCACGTGAGTTGATCGTCCGCGTTCATTGGCTGACTACCAAAACGTGTTTTCAGATTTTAGAGCATGCTCTAAAACCCAAAACACGATGCGAAAACACGAAACAGTGTTTTCTGAAACGCGTTTTGGGGGATGTCACACGGGAAACACGCTGTTTTGTGTTTGTTTTGAAAGAAAACACTGTTTTGTGTTGTGCGTCTGACATGGCCTTAAGCGTCTGGAAATGTATAGGTCCGATTCAACCTTGTATATTTAGCTGTGCAGAGATTAGGCGAGATCACTATCATTTCTGTTTGTTTGTGATGTTAAATTTAGCTTGTCTGCGACTGACTCCCAGTCAGCATGAGTGTCTCACTAAAAGGGAGATCCGGATTTATAGGCGTTTCTTATCTCTACATGATGTCATCGGCTCATATCTTAAGTTATGATGATGTTTTTCGTCAACCCTACGGGTATTCCTAAACAATCTGTCGCGGGCCATTCCAAAGCAACCAGTCATATCTTGATATAGCTGGCCTTGCCTTCTCTTCACTGATGTTACCCTAGATAAGGCACAGGTGATTGACCTCGTCGGAACTGAAATGGAAAAGAACTTTCTTGCCATGCTGCAACACAGACTGCTTCGTCTGCGTGTTTACCTCACTTGAAAACATATGAAACCCTACCTTCGGTCCTTCAAAATGGAGAAACAAACCACACCAAGAGATGTTTTTCGCTCTTCCTCGTTGTAAGTGTTGTTTTTTTTAGAGAAAAAAACCCTCAAACTTGACGTTGTGTTGAGTAGAAATCAGTTTCTCCATGAGATTTCAGGAGTCCTAAGCTTGTGCCTATGAGTCAAGGACACCTCATTCTCGAAGTACCAAAGGTCGCTTGCATTATTTTGTGAGTCGGGTTTTGTACAGTGAAGTCAATAGGAATCAAAAAGACCTCACTCTCCATACATAAAAGGTTGCATGCATTATTGTGACCTAGCTGTAGATGCTCGGGTTTTGTACAGTGAAGTCGATATGAGTCGAAGAGACTTTATTCTTAATGCACGACTGAAAGGTCGAGTGCACAATCATTTGTGACCCTCCACCACGAAATGAGTCGCATGTCACCTCGCGCGGTTCTGCGCTAGGCTTAATGTAAGTCCGGGGAGTGCCTGGTAACAGTGTGAGGGTCACCTTAGTCACAGGCTTATAACTCAAACAAAGTTTTCGCTCTTTTCTAAAACGGGTTTCACCACTGGATAGAGCATAACAAACTCTGTAGGAAAATGTAAAAATATGAAAATCATGCAAAGGTGACATGCGACTCATACCGTGGTAGAGGGTCACATATCCTATACTATGAATGGTCGGTTTTTGTACAGTGAAGTCAATATTCATGAGTCAAAGTTACCTCATTCTCTGTGCAAAACAGGGTC
>NC_090246.1:18842849-18915349 GCF_037325665.1 Littorina saxatilis
CACACACACACAGGCACAGACACAGACACACACACACATACACACAAACACACACACACACATACACACACACAGACACACACACGCAAACACCCACAATCTCCGGCTTCCCCCACCACCACCTCCTACCCCTTAGTCAGCATCCAAAGCAGCTGAAAGGAAAACGAAAAGACAACAGGGGTAAGTACGCAGCACATGTTCATTACTCATCATTACCACTCCCCCCCCCCCCCCAACCTTTTCATCCTGTACCCCACCCAGCCCTACATTACACTTTTTTTTTCATTTTTCCACTCTGTCCTAGACTAGAGAAAGTCAGCAGCCGCAGCTGCGAGCGGACAGTGCCGACATTGAGGAATTCATTGAGACACCGCGGGTACTGTAGCCGACGCAGAACACGGTCAAACCACCGCGCTCTTGCTCCGCGATCAATATTCTGGCCCTGCTCTTTCCAGTTCAGAGACATCCTGCTTGCTGCCGCGCAGGGGCAGCGAAAATGTTCCCTCTTTATCTTCACCGCGCTGGCAGCAGAACCCCTCTCGCGGAGGTGTTTTCAGACAGGCGAGACACAGGTTGTCCCGTAGGTGCAATCTCCCTTCCCTGTCTCTTTCTCTCGCCAGAAGTCTTGAGGCCTTGGTGCCAAAGAAACATGGTCGTCTTCAACTGTTGCTGCTGTGCTGCCAGGCTTTTCTCGCCTCCTCTTCTTCTTTCCAACGACAGGCTTGCTGTCTTTGCTGTTGTCGTCTGCCTTCTCTTTGTTATGATCGTCGTGGAGGTGCCGGGTGGTAAGTGGAATAATCTTGTAGGTCAAGTTTATGGGTGTGTGTGTGCGGGGTGTGTGTGGGTGTGGGTTTGTGTATATATGTGTGAGTGTGTGTCAGTGTGTGTGAGGTTGGGTGGGCGGGCTGGTGTGTGTGTGTGTGTGTGTATGTGAGGGGGTGGGTTGGTGGTGTGATATATATATCTGTGTGAGTGTGTGTGTGTGTGTGTGTGTTTGTGTGTGTATGTGAGTGTGTGTGTGTGTGTGTTTGTGTGTGTATGTGTGTGTGTGTGTGTGTGTGTGTGTGTGTGTGTGTGTGTGTGTGTGTGTGTTCATCGTTATGTGCTGGTTACTGTGTGTCTTCCGTTCGCTATGGTCGTCGTAAAGTTGACGGGTGGTGAGTGACTATAAAATATTGTTGGTCGAGTCATGTGTGTGTGAGGTTAAAGGCACAGTAAGCCTACCGTAAGCCGCCGACAAGTTCGTGTGACTCGCAGCTGTTTGTTGCGTTTTAGAATCAGAGGTACACATTAACGTGCTATTGCAGATACAGCCAGTCGCATTGAAATCACAAACTGATGACTAAATTGTGAGAAAAAAAAGGAAAGTGGATCACACGGGTTCACGATGGCTCAGGGGTTAGATAAACCACAAAATTTGGTGTGTGGTTTACGCGAGCTAAATAGCAATTCAAACGAACTGTTTCATTTAATGCTATTAAATGCTATTGCAAGTGTGTTCCATAAGGTTAGAACTGCTTTTTTCATCAGAAAATTTAAATCGTTTTGTAAACCATTTGAGACATACTGGGGCTCTAAAGGCCAACAGATCCACTCTGCCTCGTGATAACAGTATGTCTCACTGACCCAGATCTGGCTAGACTCTAAACGTGGGATAAAACCATCTCAAACAAGAAATTCCTACGAGGTAGGAAAAACACCCCCGTCAAAGGGAAATAACCTTCTCAGTTGGTGGCAGTGACTGAGTGAGAATGGTTATTTCCCTTTGACCATGAAGATGTCCCTGTATAAGTCCTTGTATAATTTTAATCCACCAATAACTCCCTAACCGTGTGTTTGACTGGTCCCAATTTTTGTAAGGACCGTGTCAGGAATGTATAGAACCTGTTCACCAAGTTTGGTGACGATCGGTCCGTTCATTCTTGAGATCTATATGCGAACACAAACACACAAACACACAAACACCCAAACAAACACATCGAGCGAAACCTATACACACCCCTATACCGGGGGTGTAAAAAGAACAGCCTTAATTACTGTTCACTGTGCAAAGTGATCATTTTTTTTAAGAATTGATTTTGTTAAAGGCACTGGTGCCTTTTTCGGAAATTAAGTGATCAAAAAATTTCAACTCACCACAGCAAGCAGTCAGGGTGATGATTTTTGGTATGTGACCAAGTGGAAGGATGGCCTTAACCCGTGTTAAAGCCTGGCCTGATATGAAACAGCGAACTGTTTTCACGAGTCGGAGTGGTCAAATAAGAATAGTGTTGTTCTTTGTGTGTCGTTATTGTCCGTCTGCAGTTTGTTATATGGACGTCGTAAAACTGCCTGGTGATGAGTGTGACATTTTTATTTTATTTGTGTCGTTGCTTTTGTGTTTTCTTAAGACAGTCATTATTCTCTGCAGCTATTGAGGTAGCCGGCTCTGAAAGAGACCATGAAGACTTCAAGGGGGCCGTAGAGTTTCCTGCTGGTTGCTGTAGAATCTTCTTGGTTAAGTTTATGTGTCTGAGATTTGCGAGTGCTGTTGTGTACTTCAGAGAGCCAGTAGTTGTTGTATTGTGTGACGCAATAGTTGAGGTTTCTAAAGATAATTTAAAGGCTTCGCCGTGTTTACTCATTCAGGGTCTAGTTTTTGTTAGCTTCGCTTCAGAACTCAGTCGTTATCATGTGCTACAGAAATGTAAAGAACACAGTTACTAGTTTTTGTGCTGTGAGTTGTTTTGGGAACAAGGTCTCTCGTAATTTTGATATGGCCTTTAGGAAAATACAGCCTTGATGCTGGTCTACCACAATTAACTCACTAAACCAGAATGAAACTTCACGCAAGGAACAAAGCAGGAACATGATATAAGTAAGCTTCGAAAAAATAAATCAACATTGTGCTTAGTTTACAGAGTTCTTCATGCGGTGTCACCACAGAACAGAGATGAACTTCTCGCAGCAGCAGTAGACATAAGAAGCGACAGGTTTTCTTCGATCCATTCTTTTTCGGAATCCTACCTAGCATCCGCTCTTCTGATGTATTGGTGAATAACCTTTAATTACGGGCTAACGAAGAAAACCGCAACTAGTATGCTGTCACAAGACTAAAACCAATAATAGATGATTATCGCTTCGCCAAAAAACAATAATCCCACAACAACAACCACAAAGTAAGGTGATCGATCTTTGCGTACTCGCAACAAGTCTAATCTCTTGAAGATTCTTACCGAGCCTCCGAGGTTAGTGAACGGCTGAGGGTTTATTCAACTGTTTCGCTGACGCAAAAAGCCACAGTTGTACGGTGGAATTCATTTTCGCAACACCGTTTTGTTTGGTCACCCAGCAAATGAAATCGTCACAAACTTACTGCGCAACGAAACGTGATCAATGTTGGTTGTTCTCGTTTGTATGTCCGTTGGTTTAAACAGTGTTTATTCAACAATTCATATGTATTTGAACATGATACATGTTACGGATCATCAACAAGCTCAAGCTTATGGTGGTGACCCTAACGGGAGAATTTAACATATTGATTACGATAACTTGCGACGAGACTTCGACAAGTACTTTTTAAACCAAAACAAACGAGAAACAAACAAAATGTGCAAACATACATATATATATATACATATTTGACAAAAAGCAAAGGCATAATGGAGACAGGACACGACAATAGAATGAACAAAGAATATAAAAGGGAAAGAGAGAGAGGAAAGGAGAGGGAGAGAGAGAGAGAGAGTAAGCGAGAGAGAAAGAGAGAGAGAGAGAGAGTACATAAGTATACATCACAATTGCATATACCAATAACAATCGCTATAACTTCTTATTGTATTTCCGTTGATAGTTCGGTTGAATTTATGGCTACTCTATTGGACATTCGCTCACTTTTATGCCGCAATCTAACGGGGAAAAGTGAGCAGGTGAGGATGAGGGTTAAACGCCAATATATTTTAACAATTGACCTAATCGGCCAACAATTTAGCAAGTCCAAAATTCAAAAATAAAATCATAGGTTAGGTTGTGTCAATATAAGCTCTGCATATTCCTGTCTGTGTAGCCCTGGAAACCACTCGCATAAGATAATAAATCAATCAAATTATGATATTGATTTAGCAGCGATCGATACAGTTATTATATCGTCACAACATTGATAGTCATCGCTTTTCCAATCTGGTCAAGCAGAATTAAGGGGTACATGTATTATAGTTTCCGTTAACGTTTGTACACCTAAGGCGCCATTTTGGAAAGTTTTCTGACGATTTGGACCTTAAAAAGTTCAAGGGACATTCGCAGCTGTACTGTAATTAAACTGCTCCGAAAATATGACAAATAGTTAAAATAATTTAACCAGCGAGCGGTTTGCTTCGCCCAGCTCTTCTGTGTCAGGAGTCCGGACTTCCGTTCGTCAACATACTAGCAGTAGTTTCATAAATCATTCGTCAGGGCTGAAAGGTTTCGCATTACATAAACAAACACACTGCCCCTTGAAAAATATCATCGTCTAAAAGGACTACCAAACACAGCATTTATATTTGAAAAATAGAACGCTCAAACACTGTTGTCATCTATTCAACATCCAAAACGAACTCTGTAGCTCTCGGTTCAATTTCAAATCTGTATCTCTAGAAACACTCAGGGGCGAAAGGTAGGACGAACATTATGATTGGTGCAAAAATGCGTCACAATGAGAATTACAGTTTAGAATGCCCACTCAAAACACAGCCGTTTTCAATTTGAGTATCGGAGCTCTCAAGCGTTTACTTTTAAGGTATTCCTGGTATGTGGTCACATCATTGCAAACCCCAACCTAAAATGTATAGCTCTTGGGGCGATGAGAGACAGTTTGTTCTGCTATGTTATATCACTTTGAATAAAATGCTACTGAAATGTCACACCCCGTTTTACATCTGGCTGCATGAAAGAATAAGGATCGTAATGTATAGCGATTGTTTATTGGTTATAATTCCTCGAGGCTGCTGGTCCCAGGCTAGTGGTTCCCTGGATTTACCAGTACCGTATATATAGCCTAAAAGGAACGTTTAAAACCAAACCGTGGTTCTGCACAGGTCGCGGTAAGAAGCGCTGTGTGCTCTGAAAGTGTGCATTCATTTCTTATCTGGCCTTTTATCATCATCATCATCATCATCATCATCATCGTCATCGTCATCATCATCATCATCATCATCATCATCATCATCATCATCATCATCATCATCATCATCATCATCATCATCATCATCATCATCATCATCATCATCATCTGTATGTCTGTCTGCCTGTGTGTCGGTCGGTCCGCCGTCTTGTCCTTCTGTTTATCTGTCTGTCTGTCCATCCTTGTGCCTGTGTCCTGTTGTCAAAGTCTCCCCATCCACCCTGCTTTTATCCACGTATGCATTTTCCCTCTCAACCACCTTACCGTGATATAATACATCACACACTTAGCCCATCCTAATGACAAAATGATCGCAGCCCACACATTTAGTCCACCTTAATGAAATATTCGTGCTGCAGGACCGTTTACGAACTACACGTAACACCAATTTTGGGTCCGTTTCAGCCAACAAAACCCAGGCCATCCATTTCCCATCATTCCTCCGGACAGATCCCTCTTTATCAATGAATGATAAATGCATTATTGAACCGCTTCCCGTCAATCATACCACGCTTAATGCTCTCTGCATAAACGGCTGGGTGGAATACATGTATTAAGTGAGTACACGTGTGTCAACCACAGTGAAAAATAGGAGGATTATATAAGAACTACCTGCAACAAACATGAGTTCTTATATTCATACTTATGTAACGTAAACATGTTGCCACAATGTTGTGTATGGTAAAACACACACACAAAAACAGCAACAACACCAAACAAACAAACAAACAAACAAACAAACAAACAAACAAACAAACAAACAAACAAACAAACAAACAAACCCACACACCAACAACAACAAGTAAACAACGTGTTGGCACCACTTTACGAGTTAGTGTTGTCGTATGGACTATTTGAAACAAATTCCTGCGAAGAAATGCCGTTGATGTTTAAATCAATATTCATGTGTCATCAATATTAACTAATGGACTTAGAGTGGTAGCACTTTCGCCCCACAGCTTTCACTTAACGAATCAATGGTGCCAATGGTATACTTCTAAACTGAACGATTTTACCTTCACGTATGTTCTGCACAAGTGTCAATGTCTATCTTTTGGGTATGCTTTGCAAGGTTCTTCTTTTCTTCTTCTTTGCTCATGGGTTGAAACTCCCACGATTTATTACGTGTATGACCGTTTTTACCCAGCCAGTCAGGCAGCCGTACACCGCTTTCGGGGAAAGCTTCGCAATGATGATTTCCACTCTACCCCCACCAATTTCTATGACCATTACCCGTGATACTTTTTTGTTCTTCTTTTTTTTCCCTTTCTTTTCTCTTTACAATGGAAATATTCCTTATATTTACAAATCAAATTTTCTACTTAATATTTGAAACTCAAAAATTACAAACACTGATCCCCGACAAGTTGTCTTTCTAAAAATACTAACACACATTTTCCCAATTATTACGTGATTTACAAAATTTCTCATCTTTTTACAACAACTTATGTCTTGATAACCAAATATTATATCCTGCATCTTAAACTTAACCCTTAATCCAGCCTTTTCCTCTATCCAGTTTTCTATCTTCGTCCAAAACAACTTTACCGGTATGCACTCATAAAAAAAATGTTCAACAAAATCAACTTCCGTACAACATATACAACATCTGTTATTCTCCCTGACTTGCATTTTACATAATAAAATATTTGTTGGATATATGTTATGTAAAATTTTCCATTGCAATTCTCTTAACCTCACTTCTTTGGAAACATAGGCAAGGGTCCAAATTTCCTTATCTACTTGTACACCAAACTTCCTCAACCAAAAATTATATACACAAGGTTTTTCTACAGCAGTGTCTACACTTTTCTTTTCTATCATTTTTCGTATTTGGCTTATTTTTTATACAGGCTACCATCAAACAATTGCTTATCCATCTGGACAATAATATGTTTATTTTCAATCCAATTAATCCATACTTTGGGTAATGCGTTTATTAATGCTCAATAATCCAATAAAATATTTGAATTATTCTTTCCAATTTGTATATATACCTCTGCTGCTGACTTCAATCTCTTTTCTTCCACTATAAACAAATCACTTACTCTTTCAATCCCAGCATTTTTCCAATAAAAAATAAAACAACATTTTCCCTTTATACCGAATCAAATCATTACTCCATAAAATCTGTTTAAAAAAATTGTTTACATCAATCTTATCATGTTCCATCCTAAGCTTGTAACTCAAATGTGTCCACACTACCCTCTGCCAAAATGGGCTTCCAATCATTGTCAAATTCAATTCCTTACTCGGTTTAACATTCAAATCAAAACAACCATACTCTGAAACAACATGTCCCAGAAACCATAGTGGTATAAACGTCCAGTTTTCTCCCTTCTTTTCATACAAACGTCCAACCCATTGTAAATAAAAACAAGTCGCGTAAGGCGAAAATACAATATTTAGTCAAGTAGCTGTCGAACTCACAGAATGAAACTGAACGCAATGCCATTTTTCAGCAAGACCGTATACTCGTAGCATCGTCAGTCCACCGCTCACGGCAAAGGCAGTGCAATTGACAAGAAGAGCGGGGTAGTAGTTGCGCTAAGAAGGATAGCACGCTTTTCTGTACCTCTCTTTGTTTTAACTTTCTGAGTGTGTTTTTAATCCAAACATATCATATCTATATGTTTTTGGAATCAGGAACCGACAAGGAATAAGATGAAAGTGTTTTTAAATTGATTTGGACAATTTAATTTTGATAATAATGTTTATATATTTAATTTTAATCCGAATATAACATATTTATATGTTTTTGGAATCAGCAAATGATGGAGAATAAGATAAACGTAAATTTGGATCGTTTTATAAATTTTTTTTTTTTTTTTACAATTTTCAGATTTTTAATGACCAAAGTCATTAATTAATTTTTAAGCCACCAAGCTGAAATGCAATACCGAACCCCGGGCTTCGTCGAAGATTACTTGACCAAAATTTCAACCAATGAGGGCGTGACAGTGCCGCCTCAACTTTCACGAAAAGCCGGATATGACGTCATCAAAGACATTTATCAAAAAAATGAAAAAAACGTTCGGGGATTTCATACCCAGGAACTCTCATGTCAAATTTCATAAAGATCGGTCCAGTAGTTTAGTCTGAATCGCTCTACACACACACACACACACACACACACACACACACACAGACACACAGACACACAGACACACAGACACACAGACACACGCACATACACCACGACCCTCGTTTCGATTCCCCCTCGATGTTAAAATATTTAGTCAAAACTTGACTAAATGGGTCACTCTCCTGGAAACTGGTCAGTCGGGACAGCGTACAAAAACATTTAAATAAACAACAAAATAATTACTTTCCTTTATTTTTATGTGTTTTGTTGTCTTCAGTGTTATTTGGAGCAACAGTGTGAACAAGAACTAAAGCGTTTGTAAATTCTGTGATTTGCTTTGCACTGCAGAAGCTCTGAAATCGCCACTTTTTTCCATTCGAAAGTGTGACATGCTATCTCTGCACATACACATGCCTCAAATTTACCCATTTGATAACACATTTTTCTACAATTGTTGCAAATTCCTGTGTATGAATTTGATTTCACCCGCCCGATGCGCCCAAACGATCTTTTGATAATAACTTGGTTGCATTTGACCATGTAGAAACAATCGTCTCGCACGTCACGCCTGGTGTCCTATTTTTAGCTTCAACGCCATGCCCAAACATAACTTGTGCATACTGTTTCAGGGGATGGATAATTCTACTCTGACATAGTAAAATATTCGATGTCGTTAATCGCGATTGAATGAGATTCAAGTTGAGTCTGTAAAGCAAGTTTAATGAGATGTTCTGATAGATCTGCAAGTGGTGTCCGAAAATTTGCGATACGTGTGAGCACATTGCAGAACTATTTTCTGGCAAACTTGCGATCTTTCAACCCATTCGCGCATGAATATAAGGGAGTCCCTGTGGGGGTTACACGGTGCAAACGTGTTTTCGTACAATCGAGCACGCGGTTAGACGCAGGAAAACTTTGTTGTTGCGGGGTCCGCGCCAAAGTTGACGACAGACGTGCGAGACGGTACATGTGATCACAACCTTTGAGGTAAGTTTGAGCTTTACGACGGCTCTATTTTTACTATTTTGCGTGTAGAACTTAAACCACTAATATGATTTTGTCATGTTTACAAACTGAATTCGAAAAAAAATGCCTTTCTGTCAGAAAAACGCAACCAAGTGGCAAATTCATGGGTAGAGTAGATCTAGGTACAGTCCAACGTGAAAAGAAGTTTTCGTTGTTTATGATTGTTTTGCGCCTCTTGTTAGTTTATTTTCTATTTTTTTAAATGAAGATTAGATCATGTGGTTCAGGTTCATTTGTTTTGTTGAGAATCTCAAGAAATAACGTTTGAATCTCTCATCATAGCCAGAGCTGTCTCGTTCGTATAGCAGACGCCATTGCTGCTTTCCGCATGCGGTGTCAGCGATGCGTGCGGGGCAGAAATTATGACAGATACTGGCATTTTCATTTGCACTGGAGCAGATTTTACACAGCGTGTAGTCATTTTTACATTTAGTCAAGTTTTGACTAAATTTTTTAACATAGAGGGGGAATCGAGACGAGGGTCGTGGTGTATATATATGTGTGTCTGTGCGTGTGTGTGTGTGTAGAGCGATTCAGAGTAAACTACTGGACCGATCTTTATGAAATTTTACATGAGAGTTCCTGGGCATGATATCCCCAGATGTTTTTTTTCTTTTTTTGGATAAATGTCTTTGATGATGTCATATCCGGCTTTTTGTAAAAGTTGAAGCGGCACTGTCACACCCTCATTTTTCAATCAAATTGATGGAAATTTTGGCAAAGCAATCTTCGACGAAGGCCGGACTTTGTGTTGCATTTCAGCTTGGAGGCTTAAAAATTGATTAATGACTTTGGTCATTAAAAATCTGAATTGTAATTAAAATTTTATTTTTTATAAAACGATCCAAAACTACGTTCATTTTATTCTTCATCATTTTCTGATCCAAAAACATATAAATATGTTATATTCGGATTAAAAACAAGCTCTGAAAATTAAAAATATAAACATTATGATTAAAATTAAATTTCGGAAATCGATTTAAAAACAATTCCATCTTATTCCTTGTCGGTTCCTGATTCCAAAAACATATAGATATATGTTTGGATTAAAAACACGCTCAGAAAGTTCAAACGAAGAGAGGCACAGAAAAGTGTGCTATGCAGCACAGCGAAACCACTACCGCCCTAAACAGGCTCGTCAGTTTCACTGCGGTCATTGTTAAAAAATGCAGTGCGTTCAGTTTCATTCTGTGAGTTCCACATGACTAAATGTAGTAATTTCGCCTTACGCGACTTGTTGTTTCTTTGTGTTACGAGGATGTGTTCAGGACAGAACCACTCTGATTTCCAATGTGTGTATCTTGGGATCTTGACGGTTGTAACATGCACTGTTATGTACCTCAATGTGCGATGTAAAGCTGTGGTAGCAATTAAAATATCTGACTCCAACTGTTGCATACTTTTTTTTCAGATGCCAGGATGCTGCTAATGCTCTATCCTTTCTGCCAGTCCAGTCAATGCTGATCCAGGAGCAGATCAGAGAGACCGGTACGTTTCTACTGTAAATAATTGTTTTAACATGTTTTTCATTAATCTTAATCTTATTATACTGGAATGACTTTGCTTGCATGCAGTCATTTTTTTTAATTTTCTGTATCCATACTGATTTGTGCAGACATTCCTAGCAAAGTCTTTCCATAGCATGGTAAGTGCAGGTTACATATGGAATCAATTACATTTATACATGTATTTCAAGTACCAAATTACCCCTAGTTGGTATGAATGGAGAGCTTCAGTTGTCTGCTTTTCTGAGGTAGACATTTCCAAGTAATTCATGATGTAAACCTTTTCAGTTACTATTTTTAATTTTTCTATTTTAAGAAAGGTTCATTTGTTTGTCCACAGATTGACACACTGGATGGGAATGGGGTGGTTGTCCGTTTACTTAGGAAACAAGGATCATCGTTTGTGTGGCCTGCTGTGGAGGAGATATTTTTTGTGAAGTTTGAGGAAGTAGTTGAGGTGCTGCCAGTCCCAACTCTTGACAGACGTGGCAGACACACATTTCAATAAAAAGTTGTTTCGTTTTGACTGAAATAAACCCATGGTTAACTGATATTGGTGTCTGTGTTTGTTTGCGGTGTCCATGGTTACACGCGAGACGTTCTGTGTCATTTGATGAATATCTGCATGTATTACCAAGATTTTTCAAAGTATGTCCATATTCCTGTTTTAAGTATTCATGGAGATTCTTTAAATCATACAATTTTGCAGATAGCAATATCTGATCACTTGCTGGAAAGGTTTTCTGTAAATGAGGAAATTGTTGATCTGGCGTCCTCATAGTAATCCCCCCATTATGTAAGTGTATGGTATATTTTGAAACTTCTGGTACTTCTATGAAGCAATTTCTATTGTATCTCATTGGAAATTGCATGATAATCACTTGTATTTTTTATGATAAGAGTAAAAATGTGCCTCTAATGGTGTCCTGTATTACACGCGAGACGAGGCAACCTTCAACACATTATCTTAAATTACAACATTTCCAAAAGTTTATCTTGCTTTTCAAAACCTTGTGTTGGAAAGTTGAGATGTTAAACAAACCAAACACACCAAAATATTTCAATTTTGACTAACTTTATTTTTGGGCACTCAAGTCACACATCTGACCAGTTTTCAGGAGAGTGACCCAAATATAAAGACTCTTGCATACTGTGCACATTCAACATTTTCAACCCACCTTCACTTATTTCTTTCTCCATTACTTTTCTTTTCACTTTTTCAAATGCTTTTTTATTCGAACACTTTCTCTGCCAAATAAACTTATAAAACAATCTATTTAACTCTGTCAAAACCCGATCTGGCAATCCAATCGTCTGCATCACAAATACTAACTGTGAAATAAAAAAAACATTTGATTATTACAATTTTACCGTGAATCCTTAAATCTCGTCGACTCCATATCTTAATCAATTTCTTAATCTTCTGAACTCTTAATACCCAATTCTGTTCAACATGTATTGCTCTATCATTATTTACGAAATATATACCTAAAATCTTAATCTTCTCTGTGCACTCAAAGGGCAACTTTTGCTGACCACAATGCTGTCCAATTTTCATTATTTTGGTTTTTATTAACATTCAGGGTCAGTCCTGAAAACTTTGCAAACTTTATTATTATATCTTTAACTTAAAAAACATCACCACTGTTCTGTAAAAATATTGTTGTATCGTCTGCTGACTGTTTATACCCGTGATATTAAATAAATAGGTACCCGTGATACCTATTTATTTAATAATTCAGTTGCTGCAAGAGGACTTTCTGTGGAGCCTCATCCCACTCATCCCCCTCACCGACTCCATTTAGCGTGTTGCTAAATGTGACCCTCCACCACGAAATGAGTCACATATCACCTTTGCATGATTTTCATATTTTTACATTTTCCTAAAGAGTTTTTTATGCTCTATCCAGTGGTGAAAACCGTTTTAGAAAAGAGCGAAAACTGTTTGAGTTATAAGCATGTGACTAAGTTGACCCTCACACTATTACCAGACACTCCCCGGACTAATATTAAGCCTAGCGCAGAACCGCACGAGGTGACATGCGACTCATTTCGTGGTGGAGGGTCACAAATCTTCTGTACCTATCGCACAGTCCTATCCTGTTCGATTTTTTCACGCATGAATATACAGGCTGACAGGTGTATATGTGGTTTTTTCCTGTTCTTTTCACTTTTTTCCCCCGTTCCTTTTTGTGCAAGCGCAATTACCGTGAGTGATAAGACCAGGGACATCTTTTTCTTTTAATCATAGCTGTGTCACAATCAGAACAAAGTTATTTCGCTGTTTCTTTTCTTTTTGTGAGTAATCCATTTCGTTATCTACTTTTAACGAGAAAGAGAATCGATATCGCCGCCCGGTGTAGAATTTTCGAGGGCTTGCATTATTCAGTTAGTGAAATGTAAAATCAATATTTATTCCATGTGAATTTACGAACCTCAAGTTTTAAAATGTCATGTCTGTTGATGATGCATACCCATGGGTGAGTTATGAGTACGGTGTATGTGTTTACAAGGGATTTTTGATGTTGTTGCTTTAAAAAAAAAATGTTCGAACATTTGTTTAATGGATTTGTCTATGGTGCCGTCACACACACACACACACACACACACACACACACACACACAAACACACACACACAAACACACACACAAACACACAAACACACAAACACACATACACACACACACACACACAAATACACACACACACACACACACACACACACATATACACACACACACACACACACACACACACACACACACACACACTGCCTGTCCGTCTGTCCGTCCGTCCGTCAGTCCGTCCGCCACTCAATCTGTTTATTGGTAGTGACTCCTGCAGTCACCAGTCTCGGCATACATGCTCAAGTAAAGTGTGTGCGTCTGTGTCTCCGTCCGTTCGTCTGTCTGTCTCTGTTTAGTTGTAACAGCTGCCTAATTTTGATTGTTCATTGTCGTTATTGTTTTTTCCTCAGCATCTGCATTTAACCTGACCTGTTATTCATGCAACACCTCGGACCCGGGAAACGTATGCTACAACAACGTTAGTGAAGCTCCAACAGAACGCTGCAAGGACGACAACCCTTCAATGCAATGTTCAGTAAGTTGTTTCCCTTGACACGTCAAAGTGTTTTAACTGCCAGTGTGTGCAGTGGAATGAACATTGATTTAGTTTTGTTAGAATGACTGATACAGGGCTGGACCTAGTGTATGAGCGGGAGGGGCTTCCAGGGGAAGGGGGGGATAGATGGGGGGGGGGGGGATGGGAGGGCTTCCAGAACTCAGGACCCCGACCTCCCTCAAACCCGGCCAGCCCTGTGATTAATTCATTGGTTCATATGAAAGTTAATTGGCCCAGCAGGTCTGTTAAGGAGTTGTTAAAATTCATCAACATACCTGTCAGTCTTTTTCTGTTGATCAGCGTTATAATCAACTTATAAACTTATAACCCCCCCCCCCTTTCACTCTCTCTCTTTCACCCTCTCTCTCTCTCTCTTTCTCTCTTTCTCTCTCTCTCTGTTGCTCTATCAGTACAGAAAGATGTCTTTATAATGAATTGTCAGAATGTATTCCAAATGAGTGTGGTCAATTATGTATCTATACATCCGTAGATGCCTTTCATTTGTTTCATGAATGTTAATACTATAGACTTTTTGAGTGGTAAATGTTGAAGGATGAAAGAAAATATATTGTGAGTGGACGGATGCATGTTATTCATTAAAAGCCCCACAATGATGTGCTTGGCCAAAAAACAAAAACAAAAAACAAAAAAAAAACCAACTTATAAACACCTTCGCAGTCTGTCGAGTCCTCTTACAATGGAATGATGAAAAATTGTTTTAGTTTTTAGATTAAAAAGGTCAATTGCCTCGTCGGTCATAATTCAGTTCACCGATCATTTGTATTATTTGTCACATTAATTAATGATTACAAACACGAGATAATATCTAATTTTATTACCATGTCAGTGCACCACAATGGCTATCTCGCCTATCGTGACTGATTCTAGGTGACCCGCTAAATGTATTTGCGGTCAGACCAGGCTGGACCCGTTTTGTTTATCACGCAAAAAATAAACAAGACAGAGTAAAAATTCGAATTAACAATATCAGCATGATTCATTTTTAAGAATGACACTTTAAATGAGATAATACACTTTTTATTTATAAAAAATACTGAAAAGCCAGTTTTTTTTCGGTCGGTGCTTTACAGAACGGCAAGGCACACACCCTCTGAGTGTGCAAGCCATATGGTTCACTGAAATAGTAATACAATTTGCTAACAGTCAGCATATTAGAAATAACTTATATGGCTATTCTGATGGACACGTGGGGGAATTCGGGGGCTGTGATTGGATGGTCTCTTCCGATCATCAAAGCATAATGCTACGGAAGTCGGCCATTTTTGCCAATATCCAGAAGCATATTGGCAATAACAAAGACGCATGGTTCCGGTTTATCCATCTGTACCACACGATGTTTTAGTCGACAACAGCATACACTGACAACTTGAAATTCTTCTCGGGAATGTTTTTCAGCTTTAAAAATGTCAATAGCATACCCTTTTCTGCTAACTTCCCGATGAAACAGGACTAAATCAATTATTTCCTGTCCCTAAACACCACAAAATGCCCAAAGTCGAAATATGTAGTACAAACAGGGGAGTAAAACGGAACAGCCGTTTTTGTGTGCCTGTGTCAGTTGCCGACTGACACAAACTTTCGCATTCGGCTTTTCTTATCTCGTAACTCCACACTAAATCCCCCACTTCCCCTCTGAAGTATTGATGTACAACCCATGACACTAACATTCATGTAGTCGTTTATAACTGAGGTTGAAAAATTCGCTTTATGACGAGACAAGTATAAATGCCATTCACCCAAACTGAAAACTTCGCTGCCGTCTGCTCGCGATTAGCTGTTCTCTTCTCCTCCCCTTGTTGCATCCTAGTTCTTCAGTTGTTTCTAGCTTTCCGTTTATGTTGTGTTTTGGTCTTCTTCATAAGTAGTCTTGTTCAAAATTTAAAAAAACCTCAAACTTCTTTTTGTTGTATTCGAATGAACTAATAAAAAGCTGTTTAACAGCTGTGTTGTCAAATCGAGTTTTTTTCCAAAGTCAGTGTGGCGCCTGCGCAAAACTAATGCGCATAAGAAACGGCGTCTGCTATCAAACCCTGAAATCAACGCATCGACGCAAAAACTGTCATTTTGTAAGTTTGGAACAACAAATCAAGGTCAGAACAGCTATATAATCGCTATTGTGTTTTCAGCGTAGCAATAGGGTCCGATATTTAGACTCGAACAAGTATAATGCGACTCGTCTTCGACTCGTCGGCATTATACTTGTTTCGTCTAAATATCGGACCCTAGCGCTACGCTGAAAATACAATAGCTGTTAATAATATTAACAAAGAAGCTCAAAAACCTGCATAAAATAACATTCTGTGCCCCACAGGTATATCGAGAAGACGTGGCAGGATTATTTACGTACATCATCAGGGGATGCAACTCTTCCTGTGTCCAGAAGTGCGGGGCGTGGGGGGAGGTGGTGGACGTTGACAAGTGTACCTCCTGCTGCGACACCGACTTCTGCAACGTGGACGACGCGGCATCTACACCGTGGACAGCTGCGACGACCTGGTGGAGACTATGGGGATGTGGGGGGGCAGCATCAGTGTCGATGGTCGTTGTTGGATTGGTGACTTGAAAGGGGTATAGAAAGGATATAGTGTGTAAATGACTTGTACTGGACATATATGATAGCGGGCTTTCATCAATGCTAAATTTGTTAACAATGTACAGGATGAACCTAAAACGTTACAACCGTAACAATGCTTATAACGTCTGCATTTGTTGGGCGAATAACATCACAGAAAGAGAGAGTACATTTACTTCAGCTGAGGTCAACTGGTCCGATTGTTATGGTCTTTCGAAATAAATGTTCCAAATTCCGGGATCAGCTGAACAGTAGGAGGTTCGATATATCGACATTGAGCAGTACCCAGAACATGTATTTTGCAAGGCACCCAGCTCATGAGATTCATACCTAGTCAAACCCTATGATCTTTGGAGCGCTCATTTCAACGTAATACCGACTATTGGAAGTTCCCTGAGCCATTCACAAAAAGGTTATTGTCATATCGGATATATTTAATCCTTATATTTGCGTCTGGGAGATCAGGCAGAACATTTTCAAAAAACAGTACTAGCGGTAGACATGATAACGCACAGGTAGTGCGTCCCGTGACCCGCTCTTTTCTTATGCGTCGCTGGACTCCTCCGTGCGTTTCTATATATGGTGCGTTTTTGTGTGGCCCCCGGTATGTTTATGATGCAGGGACGCAGCGTTTGGAGAGCCATGAATTATGGATTGTTAGTTTTGTGTGTGTTAGTGTGTGTGTTAGTGTGTGTGTGTGTGTGTGTTTTGGTGTGTGTGTTAGTGTGTGTTAGTATGTGTGTGTATGTGTGTGTGGGGCCCCCCGGGGAGGGGGAGTGTGTGTGTGTGTGTGTGTGTGTGTGTGTGTGTGTGTGTGTGTGTGAGCGAGTACGTGCATGTGTGCGTGCGTGCTATTAATATATGACGGGGTTTTCGGAATAAATTTGTTCATGTGAATTTTTGTGTGTGCTAAAAATTGCTGAACATTCGATTGTTTTGAAAATATGACTATTGCTAAACAATCGTGATTTCTTGTGTTATTTATTCTCATACGTAATGCCAAAAGAAGCGAACACACACTTTGTTCCTTGCTGTAATTTGCTTTTAAAAGACTATTAAACTTGTACAGGATTTCGTGGGATGTTGATAACAGTTTATTGATCAAGAGAGAGAGAGAGAGAGAGAGAGAGAGAGAGAGAGAGAGAGAGAGAGAGAGAGAGAGAGAGAGAGAGAGAGAGAGAGAGAGAGATATGAAATTGCTTCTTGTGTAGTGTGCTTGCCCTTGAGTTGCTGTAAGATTTTAAGATGACTTATGTAAATTCTGGAGGATGTAATTTTGGTGCTACAAAGAACCGACGCGCTCACAAAACAAAACGAACACTAGAATTGGAAAATTAATTAAAGTTTATTGTGAATATGGTCATACTTGTCGATGTCATAGTAATTCGGAATCAGCTCATAATATCAATATATAAAAGGCTAAACATAAACCTATGGAGAGCTAAGTAACCTATATAGGAGCGTGGCGGAAAAACTGATCTAAGTTTCGAAAGTGAATTAAAGCTAAAATGTGAAGTAGAAAGGACTAGCTTGAGTGAGAGTGCAGAACAGTAGAGTGTGAAGCGTGGAGCATGGAGCGAGAAGCGCGGAGCGGTGAGCGAGAAGCGCGGAGCGGTGGAAACTTTGACAGCATCAATATAACCTAAACAGGCTCAAGGCGAGCAACTAAAACAGAACATTACAAATTAACTTGAAAACTGGTCCCAGGAACAGAGCAAAACCCTATCTATACTAAAACACATGTAGTTCCCTGAACGGCTTCCCAGCAAGTGACAACGAATACAGGCTATCCACCACAGAGGTGAACTAAAAGTTACTACGCGTTACTACGGTTTTACTGTTGCAAAGCATGCGTCCCGTGCTATCCGGGGAAAATCTCCAGAGGCTAGCATGGTCCAGCGTGAGCCATACAGGCACATGAAAACAATATCAGAAAAACGTTACAATATTTAACGTCAGTAAAACAAAAACAAAGGTAGTACCAGGACGCTCATACTTAATAAAGAAAACTAGAAGATAAAGAGCGAGCTAGACCCGCACGCGAACCTACAGAGGTGGTTGCAAAAAGGGAACAAATAGGGGCAAAAGTGAGAAAAGTGAAAGAAAAGAGGTGAGAAGGAGATCAGAAAAAGGGGAAGCCACCACCACGGACAGTCGCATGCGAGTCAAGCTAGAAGCATGACTAAAAAACACAAGCAAAACAAAAAGAATCTAAATACACAGAAGGCTCCTTAGCAGGGGCATTCACATTCCCCCCTCGAAGACATCTTAGTCTTTACAAAAGTCAACATAAAAAATCAAACAAAAATCATCGAATACATGCGTGGTTCAAAAACAAAATCCGAAACATTACAGAATCCTTTTGGCATTATCCAAAACGTAGCTGTTCAAAACGCACTCTCATACGTGGTTCAAAATACAAAAATCCGAAACGTTACAGAATCCTTTTGGCATTATCCAAAACGTAGCTGTTCGAAACGCACTCTCTATGAGTCTCAATCTAAAAATCACACGTGTTCTTTCAACAAATGTAACATCATATTTCGTCAGTCCGTCACTGTCAACATATCGTGTCAACATTATTCTTACACCTTCACATAACCCGCAACTCAGTATGAAAGACTGTAGTCGCAACCTACAAAATACAAAAGAAAAACATCTTCAGTCGTCTTAATCATAAGCACAGGCATCCGCACGCGGGAAGGACTAAACAAACCGATTCATTAAGCGCTTGCCTCTGTCAAGAGCTTTCGTTCCAAAATGCGGAACCAAAAACATATATACAAATGGAGAGAAACCACAAAGTCACAAAAAATATTTGCATTAAGACGAAATTTTCTCCCCAAATCAAAACAGCGCCACCTGTCAAAAAGGCGAACGGATTACGTCAGACCAAAACATGCACAAACGGTCTGTCGAAAACAGTAAAGTTCACTGGGAAAGTCATTGAGTGTCCGGGTCTGCCTTCACCAGCACGGTCAGCTTAGAGATGGGGCGCCAGTAGTAGAAAGTGGAATGGCTCGTCTTCGAGGTGACCTTGACAGTCTTCAGCTTGCAGGTTCGCACGAGTCCATCGTCGCTGGGGCGAACCTCCGTCACGAGTCCAAGAGGCCAATCTGCTCTGCATACGGCTTCGTCACGTAGCACGACGACATCTCCGACAGCAACGTTACGTTGGGGAAGAAGCCACTTTCTTCTTCGTCGTGGTCGTCTTCGTTGTGGTCTTCTTTGTACTAGTCTTCTTTGTACTGGTCTTCTTCGTCGTGGTCTTCTTCGTCGTTGTCTTCTTCGTTGTGGTCTTCTTCGTAGTGGTCTTCTTCGTAGTGGTCTGCTCAAAATCCTTTCCATGGCATGGAGGGGGTCGGAGATGCTGGGTTCGGCGAGTGTCGTGCGATATACGAAAGTGACTGACTCACCTTCGTACTCGCTGGGACAATACTGTTCTGTTAGAGACACGTGCATCACGTCATGGACAGACTGTTTCGGCGACACTTGTCCCAGTATGGTCCAACCCAACGGTGTGAGAACGGCGTATGGGTCTCCCTTGATGACTCTCTCTGGCATGAATAGCTCTGCATGATCGTAGCCAATCAACAACCCGGGAGTGCAGCCTTCGAGCAACGGGGGAATCTCGCTGGCAATATGGCTCAAATGCTTGATGTTGCGAGCGGTTTCTGATGTTGGTATGTTCTCAGTGTCATTGGTGAGATGGTCCGTCGTGTAGAGCGTTTTCAGGTTGTGGGAAACATTGGAGTTGAGGGCCTTGACACACAATCCGGTCACTCTCTGACATTCGATATGAGTGTTCTGAGAAGTCATAGTGTTCAGCCTCAATGACGCTGGCTCAGAATGAGTGTTCAGCTTGTCACTCAAAGATTCAGTAACGAAGGAGATGCAAGACATGGTGTCAAGCAGCGCGTATGTCGTATGCTCTACCGTGGGATTCTCTTTCGTCGAAACTCTGACCGGAACAATCATGGTAGCTCTGACTGGTCTGTCTGACTTGTTGGTCGTCGCGAATGCTGATCCAGAGGCAGAAACACGGGCATCTTGACTGATACAGACAAACCTTGAAGAATCTGGCGGTCCCCGGGCATTCCGTTGCTGATTGGGAATCTTCTTCCTGTAGCTAGGCGCTCCATGCAGCATAGTGAGATGTGGGCCTTGGCACTTGTCACATATCGCCCTAGTAGTGCAGTCTACACTTCTATGGTCAGTCTTTCTGGCACAGGAGAAGCACAAGGACGTTTCGTACATGAAGTGTTTCCTGTCCTCAACGGGAATCTCATCGAACCTCTGGCATCTGAGTAGAGGATGAGAAGAAGAGCTGGTCGGAAAACGAACGGTACAAAAAGGACAGACTTCGTCGCAGTTCGTACTCAGGACAGTTTTAGCGTGGTGCTGACATCTGTCACACTCTTGACATGCAGATGTAGTAGAACAATCCGTACTGTACGATGTTTTCTTGGGGACTGATGAACTGGCGGTCTGTGAGGTGGAAGAGGCGGCAGATTTGCTGGAGGAGAAAAGGGGCTCGCAAAGGATGTCTGCCTCTGTCTTGATGAAAGCTGACAACTCCTCAAAGGTAGGGTAGCGTTTCTTCTCGTTCTTGGTCTTGTGTACTTTCCGCACCCAGTTTCTCACCAACCAATCTGGAAGTTTGCTCATGAGTGTCTTGTGATAGGCTTGGTCTTCCAGATTCTGTAGCTGGCCTATCACTCGGCTCGCCACAAGGCATTGTCCAAGAAAGTCCGAGAAGGCGCGGAGGGCTTGTCCATCTTTGGGTTTGATCACCGGCCATGCATCTAGTTTTTCTCGGAAGGCTCTGGCAACGACGAAAGAACTGCCGAATCTTTCCTCCAACGTCTGAAGGGCCTGCTGATAGGCCTGGGCATCCCTGATCAGAAAGAGTCCCTTGACCGCATCCTTCGCCGGACCGCCCAAGTACTTCTCCAAGTAGAGGAGCTTTTCCTCTGCAGAAACGCCCTGCCGCTCAATCAAAAGAGTGAATGAGGACCTCCAGAGAGGGTACGTCAAAGGATCTCCTGAAAACGTAGTGGGCTCCTGCGTCGGTAACCTGTTGATCAGGAGAGCCTCAGCTAGAGTACGAGCTAGGGCAGAACCCTCGGAGAGCGCTGGCTGGCCTTGCATCTGAGGAAGGTATGCATCTTGCCCGTAGTAGACGTCTGAAGGGCTCGTGACCGGAGCCTCTTGAAAACCATGCTGTGTGTAGTCAGTGTCAGGAGCAAAGCTTGCAGCGTGGTCATATTGCTGTGTTTGCATGGGAGGATGCATGACAGAAGGCCCATATGCAAAGTTTGGCACATAGGTCGGAGACTCTCGGGAGGTCATGGCAGGAAAAGGACCAGGGAAAGGCCCGGGAAAAGGTCTCGCTGATGGATTGAGGGATTTGTGAGGGAAACGGGAAGGCGCGTAGATCTGGCGAGGACGATCTTCGTGGCTTGGAATCTCAGCTTTGACAAACTGAGGCCGAAAGGAGGTCGCGAATTGGCCCCCGACTCTTGTCGTCATCGTGGTGGCTGTAGTCATCGTCGTAGTGGTAGGAGCCGTGGCTGTGACCGCTGCTGGAAGTGGGTGAAAAGCGGAGACAGGTTGGGCAAGGGTCCTGGAGATGCCTCGAAGAGTGTCGCGGATATCCTCGGCGGCCGACTGGAGATGCGAAGGGGCATAAGCCCTGACCTCCGTGGGCTGCTGAAGTGGCGGGAGTCCAGGCTTGGCTGCCGCAGGCTGATGTTGCCCAGAGACGAGGGTGTTGGCTGCCGGCTGGTGACGCGGGCGGGCGTAGGTGTCGGCTGTCGCAGGCTTATATGTATCTTGTGTGTGCTGTGTGTGCCTATCATACCCTACCGCCACATCTCCTATGCTCTCTGAGTGTGTACCTACATGCAGGGGGTTGTGAGTACCTAGGTACCTATCAATGGGGCTGTCACGAGGTAGTTGGGGCATGAATCTTTCTCTAGCCCTTTGCTGGTCTTCTATGTCAGTTTTAAGGATCTTAAAAACGTCATGCTCTTCTTGCATCTTGCCTTCTCTCTCCACCCTCTCTAGTGCAGTCTTAACTTCCTTTTCCTTTTTCTTCAAAGCTAACCTTTCATCTTGAGCTTCTCTCTCTAAACGAGCACACTCTCTTTCCATCTCTGCATTCTTCTCAGCAGCCAAAACACGCTCTCTTTCCAACTCTCTTTCCATCTCTGCCTTCTTCTCAGCAGCGAAAGCTATGGTCCTAGAAGCCTTCTCTTCTAAAAGCAAAAGAGTCTCTTCTTGTCTGGCCCTTTCATCTGCGACCATTTGCTGGGACCTAAATCTCGCTGCGCTAACCGCCAAAGAAGCATCTAGAGAAACCTCTCTAGCACCTCCAGAAGCGACTGTGGAAGTCAAGTCCGAGCTGGAGGCGTACGGGTCTAACTTGGGAAAGAGTCTGTGATATTGTTCCTTGAGCGTCTCCGTTTGCATGTGCATATCGCTCAGATCCTCTTCTATAGCTACATCACTTTCAGCCACTTGACAAAGCCTCGAGTTCGCTACATTTAGCTCGTCTAGGTGCTCACAGAGGAGTATCTTATGAACTTTAAGGACTCTCCTTTTGTCTGGTGTTTCCCTAAAGGCTGTGCACAACTCGCTGATCATATTCTTATGAGCTCGGCTTATGGCCCAGTACTTGTCTGACAGTTCCCTCACCTCAGCATTAAGTCTAGCCCTAACAATGGCGGGGCCTCTTTCTTCTCTACTTCGTTGAGCGAGATGCTCTGCACTTGCAGCCTGTTGGGAGGGCTCAGTTCCTAAACCTTCCTGTGTAGGAGAATGTTCAGCTTGAGAGGGAAAGTTATCTGAATTCAAAGTGTCTTGGGTCTGAGTGGGTTCAGCTAGAGACTCTCCCTGAGCGCCATCACGGTCGCCTTCATACTTACGACTATCAGTGTCCGAAGCAAAATGTTCATCCCTTTCTAACTTCAAAGTGTAAGGGGATAGCTCGGCACTCTCATGAGAAGGTAATTTCTCATCCATACTTTAAGTCAAGTGAAAACGTAGAGGTTAACAAAGACTTGCGAAATATAGAGAAACAAAATTCAAAACGGCACACCTCGGGTCACTCACTAGAGGGGAAGAAAATACGAAGTACGAAGTGTGCAATGCTATGGTCAACAAACCTAAAATAATGCCTAAGTTGCTCTGCTCTGGGCCCGACAAAAATAAATTAAAATATTGTTCGCTAGATACGAAACACAGTTCCTTTAAGACAAAAGGTTCATGATCTCTTCACAAGATTCGTAAGGATAAGAAGTTCAAAAGTCAGTGGCCCTAATCACAGGCCTACAAAAGTTCATAAAGTTCTTTGTCGAAAACAATCCAAAATGTTCCAAAAAATATCAAAGTTTCCACTGTGCTTGCCCTTGAGTTGCTGTAAGATTTTAAGATGACTTATGTAAATTCTGGAGGATGTAATTTTGGTGCTACAAAGAACCGACGCGCTCACAAAACAAAACGAACACTAGAATTGGAAAATTAATTGAAGTTTATTGTGAATATGGTCATACTTGTCGATGTCATAGTAATTCGGAATCAGCTCATAATATCAATATATAAAAGGCTAAACATAAACCTATGGAGAGCTAAGTAACCTATATAGGAGCGTGGCGGAAAAACTGATCTAAGTTTCGAAAGTGAATTAAAGCTAAAATGTGAAGTAGAAAGGACTAGCTTGAGTGAGAGTGCAGAACAGTAGAGTGTGAAGCGTGGAGCATGGAGCGAGAAGCGCGGAGCGGTGAGCGAGAAGCGCGGAGCGGTGGAAACTTTGACAGCATCAATATAACCTAAACAGGCTCAAGGCGAGCAACTAAAACAGAACATTACAAATTAACTTGAAAACTGGTCCCAGGAACAGAGCAAAACCCTATCTATACTAAAACACATGTAGTTCCCTGAACGGCTTCCCAGCAAGTGACAACGAATACAGGCTATCCACCACAGAGGTGAACTAAAAGTTACTACGCGTTACTACGGTTTTACTGTTGCAAAGCATGCGTCCCGTGCTATCCGGGGAAAATCTCCAGAGGCTAGCATGGTCCAGCGTGAGCCATACAGGCACATGAAAACAATATCAGAAAAACGTTACAATATTTAACGTCAGTAAAACAAAAACAAAGGTCGTACCAGGACGCTCATACTTAATAAAGAAAACTAGAAGATAAAGAGCGAGCTAGACCCGCACGCGAACCTACAGAGGTGGTTGCAAAAAGGGAACAAATAGGGGCAAAAGTGAGAAAAGTGAAAGAAAAGAGGTGAGAAGGAGATCAGAAAAAGGGGAAGCCACCACCACGGACAGTCGCATGCGAGTCAAGCTAGAAGCATGACTAAAAAACACAAGCAAAACAAAAAGAATCTAAATACACAGAAGGCTCCTTAGCAGGGGCATTCACATGTAGTATATAGCCACAGTTCTATGTATAGACGGAAAGTAATACACACATTTTAATAAACAGTTTGCTGAAAAACAAGAACAACACACACAGACACAGGACCTGGACAAATGTAAACACACATTTAGAAAGAAACTGACAGACGCACTCATAATTTCCACACACAGGCAGAACCAGACTCTGTCCCCCCAGACACACACACACACACACTTAACACACGCACACACATACACACGCACACACAAGCACGACACAAACACACACACAAACACACACACACACACACACACACACACACACACACACACACACCCAAACAAGCACGGACTGACAGCGAGAGAACAAGAACAAGAACAAGAACAAATCTTTAATTGTCTAAGGCCACAGCCCCTTACAATAGTGGTTAAAATAACAGCAATAGTATCTACACAGTTATAAATTATAGTCACGCATAAAATTCAACAAATACATTAAAACCCTGATGACATATCACTGAACCTCATTTATAAGGGTTCGTCTCTTCTGCAGCATGAAGAACACAAATCTGCTGAAGCTGTTCATCACATTTTCCTCATTATTGCCACAGAAATACACAAGTTGTTGTTGCAGCGTCTTAGAGTTCGAGATTTTCAAATACTTTGCTCGAAGGTCTTGATAAAAAGGACATAAAAATACAACATGGTGTTCATCTTCTTTATCAGCTGTACAGAGAGGACAGTTTCTTGTCGTTTGGTTTGGTGCGTACCGAAACTTGTGAGCGTTGATTTCGGATACTCCTGCGCGGAAACGAGTAAGAGCAACTCTGTACTTAATATCTTCGATTAATTCAATGTATTTCTCTTTTTCCAAGCATGTTTTGTAACAATTATAAATGTCAAAACGTTCACTGCATTCTAAAAAGGAGAACCATTCTTGACAAAAACAATCTTGTAAACGTCTTTTAAACTCTTGTAAGAAACACTTCTCATTCCCAACTGTTCCGTACATCCACACAGCAGCAAAACCATTACAACATAAAAGACTCTGCACATGTGAGACCCAATTTGTGTGGCCCTTCGATGCCAAATTACATAAAGCTTTATATGCAATCTTGGAATATCTTGAATCAGGTTGCTTCAGCAGTGTAAACCAGTATTTCACACATCTGACTGCAGAGTTAATATACAGCGGATGTCTTCCCAATTCACCATACACAATGTTGTTTGGAGTTCGAATTGTCACTTTCAGAAACTTTTTACACGCAAACAGGTGGACCCTTTCCACAGAGTCATACTTTCCATATCCCCATAGCTCTGAACCATACAAGAGCATAGGAGCGATCCGTGCGTCAAACAGTTTGAAAAACACCTTTGCCGAATGGCAGCCAAGTCTGTTCAGTAATCTAACGATTTCGATCACTCCCTTTTTCGCCATGGTTGTCTTTGTTTCTACTGCAATGTTCCAGCTCAGTTGGGTGGAAAGGGTTACACCGAGATATCTAAACGAGTTCACAATCTCAAGACGATCCATTCCGAAGAACCACTTCTCTTTCTGTGCAATGTGCCCGCCCTTTCTAAAAACCATGACCTTAGTCTTTGTCAAGTTCACGTTCAGACACAGTTTTTCTGCAGAGCAGCGCAGGACATTAAGCTGGTTTTGTAGGCCTACTACAGTGCTGGATAACAGCGCAATGTCGTCAGCAAAAAGCATTACAAACAGTTCTAACTCAGACGGAGATAAACGTATCCCATGTCTGCCTCGTTGTATGACATCCTGTGCCAGTTCGTTGATCAGAAACGAGAAAATTGTCGGTGAGGCTACACAACCTTGCTTAAGGCCTTGCATACATTCAAAGAAATCAGTGTATTCGTTTCCGCACCGCACGCATGCTTTCACATTTTCATACATGCTCTTTAACACCTTAAATATTTTGCCTTGTATGCCTAATCGAAAAAGCACTGACCAGAGCACGGGGCGCTTAATGCTATCGTAAGCCTTACAAAAATCTATGTAGGCTACATACAGTTTGGCCTTTTGTGAAAATTGTTTCTGGACGCAAGCGTAAAGGGTAAACACATGATCAATAGTTGAGTAATTCCTCCGGAAGCCAGCCTGGCTTTCATCTAAAATGTTATTATTTTCTGACCACACAGACAGGCGGTCGTTCAGAACAGACATAAAAATTTTGCTCATCGTACTGGTGAGGGAAATTCCTCTGTAATTATCAGGGTTATCACAGTCTCCTTTTTTATGTAACGGCACAATAATGGCCTTGGACCACTCTCTTGGGTACACCCCCTTCTCGAGAATGTTGTTGAACAATTTAACTAAAAAGGGTAAAATAAGACTTTCAGACACTTTCAACATTTCATTCAACACACCATCAAACCCTGCCGCTTTACCATTTTTCAAATTTCTGATTGCTTTACTAATTTCAATTTCAGTTATTTCACTGTCAAGAATTTCGTCACTGATACCTGTATCAGGCAACTGATCGTCTTCGGGTTCATCTTCAACTGTATCGGTGTTTAAAACATTCTTAAAATGTTCGTACCATGCCTCTTTTGGTACGGAGTTGGAGTGCACCTCTTTTCTATTACATTTCCTTATTTCCTTCCAAAATTCAGTTGGTTTATCAGCAGAGAGCACTAAGTTATGAACTTGTTTTAACCTGTACTCTGTTCGCTTTGTTCGAAGAAGGTCTTTATACTCCTTCCTGACTTCAGCGTACTTTTGCTTTGCTATCTCTTTTTCTTCTTTATCTTCTGTTTTAATTCTTTGGTAACTTCTCAGCAACCGTCTCGCAGATCGCTTCTTTTCCAAACAGCGAGAGAGAGAGAGAGAGAGAGAGAGAGAGAGAGAGAGAGAGAGAGATAGAGAGAGAGAGAGAGAGAGAGAGAGAGAGAGAGAGAGAGAGAGAGAGAGAGAGAGAGAGAGCGAGAGAGAAAGAAACTGACAGACGCACTCATAATTTCCACACACAGGCAGAACCAGACTCTGTCCCCCCAGACACACACACACACACACACTTAACACACACACACATAGGCTACACACGCACACACAAGCACGGCACACACACACATAAACACACACACACACACACACACACACACACACACAAACAAGCACGAACTGACAGCGAGAGAGAGAGAGAGAGAGAGAGAGAGAGAGAGAGAGAGAGAGAGAGAGAGAGAGAGAGAGAGAGAGAGAGAGAGAGAGAGAGAGAGAGAGAGAGAGAGAGAGAGAGAGAGAGAGAGAAACTGACAGACGCACTCATAATTTCCACACACAGGCAGAACCAGACTCTGTCCCCCAAGACACACACACACACACACAAACACACGCACACACACTCATACACACGCACACGCACACACACACAAGCACACGCACACCCACACACACACACAAACACACGCACACACACACACACACACACTCATACACACGCACACACACACACACACACACACTTGTACTGTCACACCATCTAACCCTTTTTCTCATACACTTTCATATTCCAATCACAGGCACGCGGCAAACTGAATCGCTAACAACTTCGTTGTCACATGATAATGGTGTCGTGAAAGCAATCTCGAAACAGTGCCGGGAGCGTAGCTTAGCTGCACTTGTTTTTCTTCGCTGACCTTGTCTTCACTTTGCACGAGTCATCCGTGCACTCTTGCAGCAACAACATCGAACAGCAGACAGGGGTTGGCCACTGTGACGACCATCAACATTATGGCTTGCAGAATTTGCCTCTATAAATGTACAGTGATCTGCGTCTCAGGATTTCTTTGTTTCGAAAAGTTACGGACAACTATTAAAACTGCATGCAGCACAACAAGGAAGTTCAAGAGTAAGACTTGCTACTATTAGTAGCTTTTTTTTCAGATTTTGCACACATTTTCAAATTCGCCTGGTTTTGGAACCCTCTCAAAAATATCATAGTGGAATCATGCTATTTTGAAGTATAGGGGGCTTTTTACAATGATTCGTGAAGGCCGCTTCACCGGTCCATATTGGGCGCCTAGGCTCCTAATATGGACCATTTGTGAATTTTTCTGTATTTAATTTTTGCTGAATGTCTATCAGAGCTATTTCACTCTAATTAAGCCTAACGGTTAACCTAAGAGAGAAGGACTACCAAACACAAAATGAAACTTCTTCGCAAGAAAACAAGCTAGTTATCGGCATGAAACAAAAAGTGGTCCATATTAGGAGCCCTTCCCCTACTTGAGGAACCCGTTACCCTCTGCTCTGCACAAGATCCAGGCCGGACGTTGACAGTTGGTATGTCTCCTGGCGGAATGATGATCTTAATAATTGTCCCAGGTTATTAATCTGGAGAGTGGGAGCCGGGTAGCTCAGTTGGTAGAGCACTGGACTTGTGATCCTAGGGTCACAGGTTCGTATCCCGGCCGGGACGGACACGGGTCAACTGTATATGCAGTCTCAGATACAGTATCCATGTCCCACCCCGTGTCACCGCGGTGGAAAAAAACCTCAGTCATTCTGCCATCAGTGCAGGTGGCTGATTACACATAAACACGCACGCACCTGATTTGGGGCTCCGACTTGTGTGTGTGTGTGTGTGTGTGTGTGTGTGTGTGTGTGTGTGTCTGTGTGTGTGCGTGTGTGTGTATGTGTGTGTGTGTCAGTGTGTGTGTATGTGTGTGTGTTCGCGATGCACGGCCAAAGTTCTCGATGGATATGCTTCAAATTTGGTGGGCATATTCAGGTAGACCCCGGACACAATCTGGTCGATGAGAATTTTCCACACGTGCTCTCAGCGCGCAGCGCTGAACCGATTTTGGTTTTTCTGTTCATCTTCCCAGATCCATTCCCAGTAACTCTTCCTTATCTTCTCCAGTGTTTTGCGTTTATCTCCCTTCCTTCGTGTGGCGTCAATCCATATTCCCGTTACTATTTTTAGAAGGTCACTGTCCACAACGCTTTCATCCCGGCGAGGCCGGTTATTCCTCTACTTCTTCTCGGAAAAGCCGGGTTAATCATCTAGTATATATATATACGTGCGAACGCACTCAGTGGTCATGCAACGAGCGTTCATGTGCATACTATCTTTCACCTTTACTTGCCCGTTTTGAAGTCCTCAATGTCTCCCACCCACCTTGTTATCACTGATCCAGGTAGGTGTTCAGCACTGCATCATCTTTAACAATCCACTTGTTTAGAACTAGGCTTTGTTACTGTCTTATTCATTTTTGGAATTCCGGCACGCAAAACATATTACGTCATGTATAATTACGTCATATACGGACATTGCGTCAAAGGATATTTGTAAACATCGTGCGAGCTAATAATAGAACACCCTGACGAAGGCCACGAGGCCGAAATATTAGTGAAAACGTGAAGGCTTGTTTTGGTTATTTTTTCCATATTTGTTTGTATATTATATTATATATATATAGAGAGAGACAGAATGACGTCAAGAGCGAGAATGCATAGAAATTACGTCATGAGCAAGGGAGATCATCCTTTACTCTGTGTGTGTCTCCACCGCAAGTTATTAAACATGTTCACATCAAAAGCGTTATGTTTTCCCCCACTAATGATATCAAAATCATTATCCAAAATACAATTAAAATCACCACAAACTATTTTCTGATAATCTGCTTTTTCCCTTAAACATGTTTCAAGAAGTGCAAAACAATTTCTTCTTTCAGTCGTGTTGTTTCCATACAACTTTTCTTCGTTAACCATGACTTCAAGCTCAAGTATTCTTCTCGACTTCACAACACATTGCATTTCAAATGGGAAATTCTTTCGAACAAGTATTATTTGGCCAAGGCTATGATTCGTTGCCGTTGAATAAAAAATCTGCTAGCTTTCCACAGGGAGGAAGCTACCTGAAATATGTGGTGATTAACAGGATGGCCTTAAACGGTATCTTTCACTAATCGCCCAGCTCAGCCCCAGCGGCAGACAATGCATACAGGAAGCATCTCTTAATTAATTGCGCTCTGACGTCAAAGTGCTCTGCCCACCAACGTGTTTTTCTCCTGTTTGCCAGATTAGACAAGAAGGATGCGAGGTACAGACTAATCAAACTGTGCCCGTGTTACAAACCTGGTATGACCTCGCAATGGAAAAAGAATGGACCCGCCAGTACGAGTCGTTACCCCCGCTGTTTACCCGGGGAAGGAACGCTAATGCCGTTGGGAAAACTGCTTTGCTAGAGGCGGGACAAATAATTGAGTTAGTCAAGGAGTTACGGATTGTTGAAAATAGAGTAGTGTTTTCATTTTCTCGATCCATAAATAACGCATCTATAAAGCACAGAAATAGGCATGTGCGTATGGTTGGTGCAAGGGGGGTTCATCATCATCATCATCATCATCATCATCATCATCATCATCATCATCATCATCATCATCATCATCATCATCATCATCATCATCATCATCATCATCATCATTCATACTAGCTGTCTTCATCATTGGCGCGCGCACACACACACACACACACGGCACACACACACACACACACACACGTACACACTCTCTCTCTCTCTCACACACACACGCACACACACACACACGCACACACACACACACACACACACACACACACACTCTCTGACACACACACACACGCACGCACACACACATACACACACACACGCACACACACAGACACACACACACTCACACACACACACACAAACACTTACACGCACACACAAAAACATATAAACCCCAGCACGCCCCCCCCCCCCCCTCCACACTCAGAGTCCATTAAACCAAAGAGCAAAATTCAGACTTACGGAAGCTAAACACCATACGTCGCAAGCCTGCGTGATGTCACGCTATGGCCGGTGGTATGGCTTCATGCCTCTCCACTGTGGCAGCATACCCTGCGCTCCATTGTCATTCCAGACTTCTGACCCCCCTTTCCCCCTCCTCTCTCTCCCCCCCCCCCCCCTCCAGTCCCTTCCTTCCCCTGCCTCAATCCCTTCTTGTGTCCGCGCTCGTGTTGTTTAGATGCGAGTTTGCCATTGGGATGGTGGAGCTGAAATGTCGCGACATTTATTCCTCGCTCACACAGTTTGCCTGTGAATTTTGTCTTGTGTTGCTCTTTTGTTCGTTGCAGTGGAACGGAGTGTCAGGGACACAGGGACAGAGTCAGACTGAGGAAGAAAAAAAGAATTTGTTATCACCGCCTGTGACTTCTTGCTGCTGGTTTGGACCTGAAAACGGGACTGCTTCTGTAGTTTTCTCTTCCGATGTCTCTTCACAAGTAATTTCTTTGTTGTTGCGTTATTTGCGGTAGTTGTGGCTGGTTTTATTTGACGGTGTGTGTGTGTGTGTGTGTGTGTGTGTGTGTGTGTGTGTGTGTGTGTGTGTGTCTATGTGTGTATGAGTGTGTGTGTGTATGTGTTTGTGTGTGTGTGTGTGTGTGCGTTTTCGTTTGCGTGTGAGAGTGTATGTCTGTGTGTGTGTGTGTGTGTGTGTGTGTGCGTGCGTGCGTGTGTGTGTGTGTGTTTGCGTTTGCGTACATGACGGTGTGCGCGCGCGCGCGTATGTGTCCACTTTACTTTTGTTATTTTTGTTATGGCAGTAGTTGCTGTCTTTCTTTGACATTGTGTGTGTGTGTGTGTGTGTGTGTGTGTGTGTGTGTGTGTGTGTGTGTGTGTGTGTGTGTGTGTGTGTGTGTGTGTGTGTGTGTGTGTTGTTACAGAACTTTGGAGCTTGTGTTTTATTTGTGCATTATGAAAAATGCAACAATTTCCCTAAATAAAACATTTTGAAAAAGAAATAGAGAGATAGCTCCAGTCGGACATGGTGAACTTGGTCAACCTTGCTTGTTAGAAGCTGACATCCCATCTGGATGCTTCAATTAGATGTCCGTGAACATCTCCAGAGGGGATGTCACCTTAAACTAATATTTTGGCTGCCATATTGAAAACAAAATGGCGGACATTGAAACGGGAATGTTTACACATTTTCGCTCATAGTTGGTGTTTGTGGGTACATTTAGTGTCTTTTCCTATGTTTATTAATGTGATAAAGACGTTGAGAAATGTTTTATTTTTGTTGGACAAATGGAAAAAGCGAGATTGGACATTTGTAAGTTATTTTGCATATTCCGAATGTCTTTAATCCTTTCAATCTTAACACTTGGTTTCAAGACTCTTGTCATTGTGAAATTCAGCAACATGTAACCATCTATAAGTTGTGAGAAAGCTTCTTGAATTGACTCAGACTCAGCAATTGTTGCCAGGATTTGCGGAAAAGAAGCAAAATAGCAATCTGTATTTTCGCATGTATTTCAAAAGTGTAACAGAACATTCATCGAATCAATGTTTAATGAATTTAATCATTATATCTTCATTTACACTGTATTCAAGGCAAACATTTACTTGTTCAAATGTATCATTCCATGAAAGAAGAGAGACGAGGGTAGAGGGTAAAACGTGTGTCTACTTTTTGTTTTATGGGTTTCAAAATTGTTTCTGATTCATCATTAAAAGTGTCACAAGTTATGCCTATTTCCGTTTCTGCATGTGAAGGCATATTGTGTATATTTTTAAAACAACATTATTTTGAAAGAGAGCAGTTTAGCGGTTTATGTTTTTAATTTTTATTTTCGTTATGTCATTGTCCATTGTATTGTTTTATTCTTTGTGTGTTTGTTTGTCTATTGTATTTTTAGTAACTTATTAATGTACAGCAAATTTGCTTCATGCTTAATCATAAGAGTACATTGAACAACAGTTAATGATTAACAGTTTGTGATATCAAGATAACGATTATTAAACAATAATGTGAACTTCGTTTCTCTTATTTAGATTTAATATAAAATGTGTTTGAAAACGTTCTTTTTTTCAATATTCAATTTGTTGAAAGTATTTTGCTTGCTCCCAGTCATATATAAAAAAAAATTTAAAACGTTCTTTTTTTTTCAATATTCAATATGTTGAAAGTATTTTGCTTGCTCCAAGTCATTTATATGAGATGACAAATGCCTGGCCGTAAAAGCAATGATCACACTAAAATGCTTTTAACATGAATGGTAGTATGTTCGCACCATTTCTGATGTCAAATATCTATTCCTCTCAAAAATACCTTTAAAATGAGATGCTACTTGACCATGTTATGTGCCAGACTTACGTCAGGGTTGGCCGCCATTTTGAATTAGCCGCCATCTTGGATACTAAAAAGTCAGAAATGTGACATCCCCTCTGGGTGTCTTCTAAAAGGTTATCTGAAGCCATACATAAAATAAAATTGCTTCTAATAGGCAAGGTTGATCAAGTTTACTTTTTTTAAAGCTACAGTTTTGAGCTCTTACAATACAAGAGGGAGTTGAACCCGAAACCTTTTGTTTCAAAGGCAGATTTCTGAAGCTCTACCACTAAGCTAAGGCTCTTGTCACGAACGGTAACTAAAAGGTCACCAATCAAGGTAACATGCTCATTTAAGCAATGTTTCTTTGGCGAAGGGTTCTTACTTTACAAAAGCAGCTTACTGATTTAGAATATCCCGGTTTCATTCTAGTTTCATTTCCTCTCCACGATGCTTAAAGGACAGCTTAAAGGCCCAATCCGCCTTCCGTTATCTTGAGTTTCTGACTACAAACACCGCCAGGCTTTTAAATACAGCACGAAAACCCTTTCGTTTCAACTCTTACCGCCAGGGAACACTCTATGTGCTCTCCGTAGAGAGCAAATGTTTTTAGCGTGGACGTATTGGCGCTAGACCTAACTGTTAAAATCTAGAGAATAATTACATTAACAGCTTTTGAGACCAAAAAATTATTTAAAACACGAAAGAATCCTTTTCATCATTAATGACAAAGTCAGTACAATTCGAAGTTTTGAAAGTTTGAAAGTATGTAACCCGAAGTAGGTCAAGTGAGCTAGGTGGGTGAATGAATTGACTGGTACAGTAAGGTGCAGCTCTTTTGGTTTGATGATGGGGAAGTAAGCTACCGAAAACCATGCAACTTTTCCCTTTTTGAGATGGTGACCTTTTTCCCCACTGTGCTCTGCAATTTTTTTATTTTTTTATTTTTTTTTTAAGTTTTGGACTTTTGTCGTCTATCGTCAGCAAACAACATCCGTTGCACGTCTACAAGATCTAGCACCCAGTTGATTAGTCTCCAAGAAGCAGCCGAACAGAATGTATTATCAGATCTAATTTCCTGCTGGCAAAGCCGGATGTCAAATATGGTAGGATGTTCTTGGAACCGCCTCCTTTGTTCTGAAGACGTCACTGGCGCTACAAGCAATTTGTGAGAGACCATCTGCTTCTGTCGCCAGATCTTGATAATGAAAGCGTACAATACGACAATAGAACATAGCAGGCTGTGCCAGGGAGGAGGGGGGGGGGGCGTAGGTGGTGTTGGAATGGGGAGGGAGGGGGTTGGGGCTGGGATAAGGATTAGGATTATTGAACGCGAAAGGTGGGATCAGTTTTTGCATTGCAGGTACGAGCGTTATTCCTTGCGAAGGTTTACCGTATACAATTTTTTACAGGCATACAGGCAAACAGGCACAGACATTCGGAGAGAGGAAGAGAGAGAGAGGAAGAGAGGGAGAGAGAGAGAGAGAGAGAGAGAGAGAGAGAGAGAGAGAGAGAGAGAGAGAGAGAGAGAGACAGAGACAGATACACAGAGAGAGACAGAGACAGAGAGACAGAGAGAGAGAGAGAGACAGACAGACAGACAGACAGACAGACAGACAGACAGACAGACAGACAGACAGACAGACAAAGACAGGCAGACATGAAAAAGACAATTAGAAAAAACCACAATAGACAGACAGACACACAAGCGCGCGCGCTCATCTGTGTAAATCAGTGAACGAGCCTCTTTTTAAGTTTTTTGGACTGACTCTTTGATTTATAATTTTGTTTGTGTGTAGGCCTATCTTCCTTATCCTTTTTTCCATTAGTATCTATGAATACTCTTTGCGCATAAAAGTTTAATCATGGTCCATTTTTATGTTTGGCTTGTTAAAGTCGCACGATGCATTTCTAGATTATCGATATTAATTTGGGTTGAAAGAAACATGTCTACAGTTATCATCTCGTGCTTGATTAAATGTTCTATTTTGAAATGAAGTTATCTCAAAATGGGTTTATTTGTTTTAATGTGATTTCTTTTGTTCTGACGACATGTACAATATGTCGATATTCTTAACAGATTGCATGCTATTTTATGATAGCCACATTTCACCTGTCTACTGGTAATGTAATTTTGAAATCCATACGTTTTTTCTCCAAAATTGTCTGCGTTTTCAATTTAGTTTTTGAGGCCTTATCTTTAGAGCGCATTCTTCTGTTAATTAATTATGGTAATTGTTTTTGTTTCATATTTGGGTGGCTTCTTAATGCCTTGTGATTGATTGAGTTCTTAACATAGTCTGTGCTTGTTTACCTATTTGTTTGTTTAAAACTGTGTTTTGTTTCTTCTTGGGTTTCATTTTCTTCGTTATGCGCATACCATTTGTGACTCTCCACCACGAAATGAGTCGCATGTCACCTCGCGCGGTTCTGCGCTAGGCTTAATATAAGTCCGGGGAGTGTCTGGTAACAGTGTGAGGGTCACCTTAGTCCCAGGCTTATAACTCAAACAGTTTTCGCTCTTTTCTAAAAACGGTTTGCACCACTGCATAGAGCATTTAAAACTCTTTAGGAAAATGTACAAATATGAAAATCATGCAAAGGTGACATGCGACTCATTCCGTGGTGGAGGGTCACATTTTTCGGCGCTCTCTTTCTAATTCATTGTTTTTGGCATTTTCTTGGTAACCTCAAAATCAGATGCAGAAATCGACGTATTTGAATCCTCCTCATCAAGAGCAGTGAGTGGAAGTAGAGGAATGGATCGTCTTCCAGTGTTCTACACATTACTGGACATTCTGCTGGTCGTTGCTGGAAGAAAAGACAATTCAGGCAAGTGATCAACGTGGCTTACCTCCCCTTTTACATTTAGTCAAATTTTGACTAAATGTTTTAACATAGAGGGGGAATCGAGACGAGGGTTGTGGTGTATGTGTGTGTGTGTGTGTGTGTGTGTGTGTGTGTGTGTGTGTGTGTGTGTGTGTGTGTGTGTGTGTGTGTGTGTGTGTGTGTGTGTGTCTGTCTGTCTGTCTGTGCGTGTATGTGTGTAGAGCGATTCAAACCAAACTACTGGACCGATCTTTATGAAATTTTACATGAGAGTTCCTGGGAATGATATCCCCGGACGTTGTTTTCATTTTTTCGATAAATACCTTTGATGACGTCATATCCGGTGTAAAAGTTGAGGCGGCACTGTCACACCCTCATTTTTCAATCAAATTGATTGAAATTTTGGCAAAGCAATCTTCGACAAAGGCCGGACTTTGGTATTGCATTTCAGCTTGGTGGCTTAAAAACTTATGAATGAGTTTGGTCATTAAAACTCGGAAACTTGTAATTAATTTTTTTTAAAGATCCAAAAATAATTTCATCTTATTCTTTGTCTTTTTCTGATTCCAAAAACATATACATATGTTATATTTGGATTACAAACCAGTTCTAAAAATTAAAAATATGAAAATTATGATTAAAATTAATTTTCCGAAATAGACTTAAAAACAATTTCACCTTATTCCTTGTCGGTCCCTGATTCCAAAAACATATAGACATGATATGTTTGGATTAAAAACAAACTCAGTAAGCTAAAAAGAATAGACATACAGAAAAGCGTGTTATCCTGCTCAGCGCGACCACTACCGCACTATTCTGCATGGCTTGTCGATTTCACTGCCTTTGCCACGAGCGGTGGACTGACGAAACTACGAGTATGTGGTCTTGGTGAAAAAAGCAGTGCGTTCAGTTTCATTCTGTGAGTTCGACACCTTGACTAAATGTTGTTATTTCGCCTTACGCAACTTGTTTTTATGTTGACTCCGTCCTGTGCTTGTTTGTTTGATAATGTGCATGTCTTTTCCTCTCCCCTCATCTATGTCTGTTTTTACATTTAGCCAAGTTTTGACTAAATGTTTTAACATAGAGGGGGGAATTGAGACGAGGGTCGTGGTGTATGTGTGTGTTTGTGTGTGTGTGTGGTGTGTGTTTGTGTGTGTGTGTGTGTGTGTGCCTGTCTGTCTGTCTGTACATGTGTGTGTGTGTGTAGAGCGATTCAGACTAAACTACTGGGCCGATCTTTATGAAATTTGACATGAGAGTTCCTGGGTATGATATCGCCGGACATTTTTTCATTTTTTCGATAAATACCTTTGATGACGTCATATCCGGCTTTTTGTAAAAGTTGAGGCGGCACTGTCACACCCTCATTTTTCCATTAAATTGATTGAAATTTTGGCAAAGCAATCTTCGACGAAGGCCGGGGTTTGGTATTGCATTTGAGCTTGGTGGCTTAAAAACTAATGAGTGAGATTGGTCATTATAAATCGGAAACTTGTAATTAAAATTATTTTTTTTTATTAAACGATCCAAAAACAATTTCATCTTATTTTTCGTCATTTTCTGATTCCAAAAACATATACATATGTTATATTTGGATTAAAAACAAGCTCTGAAAATTAAAAATATAAAAATTATGATCAAAATTAAATTTCCGAAATCGTTTTAAAAACTATTTCATCGTATTCCTTGTCGGTTCCTGATTCCAAAAACATATAGATATGATATGTTTGGATTAAAAACACGCTCAGAAAGTTAAAACGAAGAGAGGTACAGTAAAGCGTGCTATGAAGCACAGCGCAATCGCTTCCGCGCCAAACAGGCTCGTCACTTTCACTGCCTTTTGCACTAGCGGCGGACTACGTTCAGTTTCATTCTGTGAGTTCCACAGCTTGACTAAATGTAGTCATTTCGCCTTACGCGACTTGTTATTGTCTCTGTCTGTCTGTCTTCGCATGTCTGTGTCCATATGAATGTCAGTATCTTTATCTGACTCTGTCTCTGTTGCCTCTGTCTCTCTGTTAATGAGTCTTTTCTATGTGTATGGTCTGTCTGTCTCTGTTTTTGTGTATATTTCTATCTGTATGCGTCTCTCTCTCTCTCTCTCTCTCTCTCTCTCTCTCTCTCTCTCTCTCTCTCTCTCTCTCTCTCTCTCTCTCTCTCTCTCTCTCTCTCTCTCTCTCTCTCTCTCTCTCTCTCTCTACAAAGCTTGTCGATCTATGTGCATGCTTTGATCTCAAAATCTTGAATGGTGTTTTTTTAATTTTTATACACGTTTTTATTTCTTTTCGGTACACGACATCAACATCAGACAGCAACATAAAATAACATCAACCATACAAAACTATGCATCTTCAAAGAAGAAAAAAATAAAAAATAAAAATAACAAGAACGGGAAAACACACTAAAGCATACAATCACACAGCCCATATTCAATACATTTCTAAATTATGTAAACAAGCTCTTCGTCTCCTTTTTTATGTTTCTATTTGATTGTTTTGTAAAACTACTCATACCACCAAGTCCTGTTCTTCGTTAAGCTGCTGCAAAATATACAGACAATGTTTATGTTCAAGTCTAAAATGAAAAACATCTTTAACCTCCTATTAACTCCAAAACCAAATTTCATCCCTACAAGCTCAATCAGAAAGACAATCAATCATTTGACAATATCAGAGGTTTAAATGGGTACCACTCCAGGAGAAATTTATTATATGTAAAATTAACTTTACTTAAATATTCTTCTACCAAATACCTTTTTCTCAGATCTCTTTTAAATGCAGCCATTTGCATACTTACACTTGTAAATAAAAAATTTGGCATTTAATAATATAAAATCAAAAACTGTACTACTTTTGAAATATTTATCAATACCAAACAAAATAAACTTTTCACTAAATAATATGTTCTCAACATTGTGACATTCATTTTTAACATAGTTTAACAAATCATTCCTAAATGAATGTACATATTGACACGCCCACAAACAATGTTGAATACTATCCCTCTCGTCTCGGCATAAATGGCACATCACGTCTTCTACTACTCCCATTTGTTTTAATATCACATTTGTTGCTAAAATCCTATGTAATACTCGAATTTGAAACCATTTAAGTTTCACTTCAGAAATGTTCGTTACATATTTAAAACATAATTTCCAATCAATATCGCCTTCTAATTTACCTTCCCATTTTGTACAACAATTTGGACGCTTTCCATCCTGTAGTAGTTTTTCATAATAAAATGTTGCTCCTTTTATTTGGGAGTGAATGGCTGACACTGATTTAATACTATCAATCATACTATTATTCTCCAAAACAATATTAAACGTTTTTATATTTTTTTTTTATTGCTCCCACGCATCCTAAATAACTTAAAAAAAATTGTTCTGATTTGATACTTTTCACAGAACTCGTTATAGGTATAAAAACTTCCATTGTCATTAACCAACTGACCAATGAAATAAATGTTGTTATCAAACCAATTCTGAAAAAAACAAGTCTTCTTCCCAATCTTTATATTATTATTGAAGAAAAGTGGTTCTGCTAATATTTCTTTGGAGGTTTCTAGATCTATTTTATATCGAAACTGTTCATAAACATTAAACATAAAACACATCCTTCCAAAAACTATTACAATGTTGTTTACCGCTATAAAGACTAGGACCACACACATCAATGTTGTCCACATCAAGATATAAAACAGTTGTTATAACTATCTTGAATGGTGTTTGCAATGCGGACAACTCGTGCAAGTTTACTTATATCTCCCATAGTGGTAACAGTGTGGTGGATTATTGTTTAGCCTCTGTTGACCAGCCAATAACATCCACGATTTAACCATTGGCGACATAATTGATGGCTGGATATTTTTAACAAAGCAATGTTACAGTCGGCAAAGTGCATGACCAAAAAAGTCGGAGGTGACGCTGAAGGTAGAAGTGCGTCCTCGTGGTTTGATATTGAATGTTTGGAAAACAAGCGATCTGCGAGACGGTTGCTGAGAAGTTACCAAAGAATTAAAACAGAAGATAAAGAAGAAAAAGAGATAGCAAAGCAAAGCAAAAGTACGCTGAAATCAGGAAGGAGTATAAAGATCTTCCTCGAACAAAGCGAACAGAGTGCAAGTTAAAACAAGTTCATAACTTATTGCTCTCTGCTGATAAACCAACGGAATTTTGGAAGGAAATAAGGAAATGTAATAGAAAAGAGGTGCACTCTAACTCCGTACCAAAAGAGGCATGGTACGAACATTTTAAGGATGTTTTAAACACCGATACAGTTGAAGGTGAACCCGAAGACGATCAGTTGCCTGATAGAGGTATCAGTGACGAAATTCTTGACAATGAAATAACTGAAATTGAAATTAGTAAAGCAATCAGAAATTTGAAAAATGGTAAAGCGGCAGGGTTTGATTGTGTGTTGAATGAAATGTTGAAAGTGTCTGAAAGTCTTATTTTACCTTTTTTAGTTAAATTGTTCAACAACATTCTCGAGAAGGGGGTGTACCCAAGAGAGTGGTCCAAGGCCATTATTGTGCCGTTACATAAAAAAGGAGACTGTGATAACCCTGATAATTACAGAGGAATTTCCCTCACCAGTACGATGAGCAAAATGTTTATGTCTGTTCTGAACGACCGCCTGTCTGTGTGGTCAGAAAATAATAACATTTTAGATGACTGTAAAATAGCATCTACGTGTATCCAGTGTCACTCGTCATTCCAGCATGTCTACTGTCACCGTCTTCATTTCTGTCGTCTACAATTGGTCCTGTTAACCTGATTATCGCCATTATGCACATCGTCTTCATCTTTACCCTGTGTCATTCGTCGTCGTCGTCATCATCATGGAAGACTCAAATGTGGTAACGTGAAAAAGTGAAGTATGCATGTGTGTGCGAGTAAAGGCCAGTTAGACAATTGATTTTGTGTATGACCAGAATTGACAGTTGAATAGTTTGCGTGTTGACATTAGATGTATTGTGTAGTATTTAGATGTAAAGGACGAAAGTAAATTGTTAAACTGTTTTTCCCTTCTTGAGTATTGTTATGAGTGAGGTCGAACCTGGAATAGAGAGTATGAGTGATTTGTGAGTACATCATAAGTAAATTTACAAAACCCATTCGTAACGCTTGCGTCCAGAAACCATTTTCACAAAAGGCCAAACTGTATGTAGCCTACATAGATTTTTGTAAGGCTTACGATAGCATTAAGCGCCCCGTGCTCTGGTCAGTGCTTTTTCGATTAAGCATACAAGGCAATATGTTCAAGGTGTTAAAGAGCATGTATGAAAATGTGAAAGCATGCGTGCGGTGCGGAAACGAATACACTGATTTCTTTGAATGTATGCAAGGCCTTAAACGAGGTTGTGTAGCCTCACCGACAATTTTCTCGTTTCTGATCAACGAACTGGCGCAGGATGTCATACAACGAGGCAGACATGGGATACATTTATCTCCGTCTGAGTTAGAACTGTTTGTAATGCTTTTTGATGACGACATTGCTCTGTTATCCAGCACTGTAGTAGGCCTACAAAACCAGCTTAATGCCCTGCGCTGCTCTGCAGATAAACTGTGTTTGAACGTGAACTTGACAAAGACTAAGGTCATGGTTTTTAGAAAGGGCGGGCACATTGCACAGAAAGAGAAGTGCTTCTACGGTACGGAATGGATCGTCTTGAGATTGTGAACTCGTTTAAATATCTCGGTGTAACCCTTTCCACCCAACTGAGCTGGAACATTGCAGTAGAAACAAAGACAACCATGGCGAAAAAGGGAGTGATCGAAATCGTTAGATTACTGAACAGACTTGGCTGCCATTCGGCAAAGGTGGTTTTCAAACTGTTTGACGCACGGATCGCCCCTATGCTCTTGTGTGGTTCAGAGCTATGGGGATATGGGAAGTATGACTCTGTGGAAAGGGTCCACCTGTTTGCGTGTAAAAAATTTCTGAAAGTGACAATTCGAACTCCAAACAACATTGTGTATGGTGAATTGGGAAGACACCCGCTGTATATTAACTCTGCAGTCAGATGTGTGAAATACTGGTTTACACTGCTGAAGCAACCTGATTCAAGATATTCCAAGATTGCATATAAAGCTTTATGTAATTTGGCATCGAAGGGCCAGACAAATTGGGTCTCACATGTGCGGAGTCTTTTATGTTGTAATGGTTTTGCTGCTGTGTGGATGTACGGAATGGTTGGGAATGAGAAGTGTTTCTTACAAGAGTTTAAAAGACGTTTCCAAGATTGTTTTTGTCAAGAATGGTTCTCCTTTTTAGAATGCAGTGAACGTTTCGACATTTATAGTTGCTACAAAACATGCTTGGAAAACATGCATTGAATTAATCGAAGATATTAAGTACAGAGTTGCTCTTACTCGTTTCCGCGCAGGAGTATCCGAAATCAACGCTCACAAGTTTCGGTACGCACCAAACCAAACGACAAGAAACTATCCTCTCTGTACAGCTGATAAAGAAGATGAACACCATGTTGTATTTTTATGTCCTTTTTATCAAGACCTTCGAGCAAAGTATTTGAAAATCTCGAACTCTAGACGCTGCAACAACAACTTGTGTATTTCTGTGGCAGTAATGAGGAAAATGTGATGAACAGCTTCAGCAGATTTGTGTTCTTCATGTTACAGAAGAGACGAACCCTCATAAATCAGGTTCAGTGACATGTCATCAGGGTCTTAATGTATTTGTTGAATTTTATGCGTGACTATAATTTATAACTGTGCAGATACTATTGCTGTTATTTCAACCACTATTGTAAGGGGCTGTGGCCTTAGACAATTAAAGCTCTCGAAATACTAGCCGACATATTTTCCACATTTGCTGAAATAAAAATGAATAAATAAATAAATGAAAATAAAAAACAGCAATTTTTTCCCATTTAATTTCGACATTTCTAGCTGATATTTTTGTTTTTACTCTTTGCTTCCGAAAATGCCAGCTGGTATTTTCCCCCGTTTGCTTCCGAAATTGCCAGATTGATAATCTCCTGTGAGGCACGTGACAGGCCGGAAGGAGGAAGGATTAATGCGCAGTGCCCTCTGTATCAGTCATATTGTCTGGATCGATACCGTTCCTCTCTCGGCTTTGTCTGGCATTAATTGGTGCTGATAACGACGAGTCATGGTGACTATAGGGTGTTATGCTGATATTAACCACCTTGTTTGTCAAGACTGCGTAGACATAGTGTCTTTCGTGACAGTAGTGATTTTTGTTTTGTGGAGTTGTGTGATTGGTTGTTTCTTTTGGTGTTGAATGATTGACACACGCACACTCACGTACGCACGCACGCTCGCTCGCACGCACGCACACGCAAGCAATCACACACATACAAACACACACAGTCATCCACACATGAACACATGCTCGCACACGCACACAAACACACACACACATACACACGCACGCACGCACGCACACGCAAGCACACACACACACACACACACACACACGCACACACACGCACGCACACGCAAGCACACACACACACACACACACACACACACACGTTAACGCATATAATTTTCACTATCTGGTGTTAATGTTATGTTCAGTGTTTTAATTGAGTTATTATTTGTTGTGCTATTTGATGATATTTATATTTACTTAATTATTTGTTTATTTATCCATGTACTTTTAAAAATGTATGTGCAGTCTCTACTTTTCGACTGTATCTATATATATATATATATATACGACTTGTGTCTGTGTGTCTGTGTGTCTGTGTATCTGTGTATTTGTGTATTTGTGTATTCGCCATGCACGGCCAAAGTTCTCGATGGATCTGCTTCAAATTTGGTGGGCTTATTTAGAGAGACCCCGGACACAACCTCATCGATGAGATATTTCAACACGTGCTTTCAGCGCGCAGCGCTGAACCGATTTTGGTTCCACCTCAGCTATTTTGGTTCCACCTCAGCTACCCGGGCCCCCATACCGACACACCAAAGCCAAAGTTCTCGGTGGATCTTTTTCAAATTTGGACACCGTATTCAGCTACACCCCGGACACAATATCATCGATGAGATATTTCAACACGTGCTCTCAGCGCGCAGCGCTGAATCGATTTTGGTTTTTGTGTTCATTTCACCATTATAAGTAACTCTTCCTTATCTTCTCATATTCTCCAGGTTTTCAGCGTTTACCTCCCTTCCTTCGTAATGGTGCACTATAGTGTGAGTGGAGCGTCTTCGGATATTCCCGGCGTTCTGTTACTGTTACTATTTTTAGAAGGTCAACGCAGTGTCCAGAACGTAAATTGGACCCGTAAATTATCCTCACTGTAAAAGTGCAAAGGTCGAATCAATTTATAGCCACGCGAAAAATACACTGTCATCTATCTCTCTATAGATACGGCTTCTCTGTGTTTTTTTGTGTGTGTGTGTGTGTGTGTGTGTGTGTCTCTATGTGAGCAACACCTGTGCATTGTTCAGTTCTGTTTGTGATGTGGTCTGGCGGCTTTTGTGTAAATTTATGTACTGTCCTTCCTTTTAGAAGCCATAACTTGCTCAGTCCTGTTTGAGTGGAGTTCGCCTCCAAAGGTGATTAACACGGTTACATTCGTCGACAAGGATGGGACTCGATATGGTCAGGAATGGCATTATGGCCACTGAATCATTTTCGTGCTGTTCCCATTCCACGAATCTGGGAGGGACCTAAGCTTGGCGGGTCCATTGTTCGGACCCGGCGAAGCCGGCGTACGGCTCTAAGTACTTCTTCCCGGCGAAGCCGGCTACCCGGCGAAGCGGGTATTCATTCTAGTTGATGATATACTTCATTTACTTTCTCTTCGCGTACGAGTGTTTTAAGTATGTGGGTGTGTGCGTGTGTTGCTGGGGTGGGCTGGGATGTGTGTGCGCGTGTGAAGCAATTCACAGAAAACAAAAAACCCTGGTAACACACTATGGCTGCGTCCTAGCTCACGGCGTTCCCGCTGCGTCCAAGTAAAATGAAGAACGCCGAGGTGCGCGCAGTGTGGTATCCTACAGCGCCGGAGCAACGCGGTGGCATCTCCATTTGACGTGGTGGGGTCACCAAGAACGCCATGCAACGGCGCGCACTTTGAGCATGCACAAAGTACGCGCCGTCGCTCGGCGTTCTGATATGCGCGTGGTGGGCACGCGATCCCACGGCGCTCTGAGAAATTTACAACGCCGTGCCAACTCCGTGGAAACGCGGTACAGTGTGACAGGGGTTAATACACAGATGTTAATGACACTTTTCATGTTTGTTCTTCCAGGGAATTACTACCCGCCCAAAAAAATCTCACTTCTTTTAAAATTGTAACGTTGCTGATGACGTCACATTCGCTCATTATGAAGAGTTGAGATCTCACTGTGGCCACTGCAATTTTCAATCAAAATTCAGTGCATATTTTGAGAAACAATTTTTGACCCGGCCCGGACAATGTGTTGTGCTTGAATTGAAAATGTAATTTTTTTTTATACAAGTAATGGTTAGTGTGCTTTTTTCGAGTTTACCGAGACCACGCTGTTTAGGTCAAAGGGTTACGGCCAGCCCAGGACTAACTAGTCTTAAATGAAGCCAGTGTGTTAAGTTTCCTTCACCCAGGTCAACATTTACAGTAAATGTTCTGACATCGCTTTACGCGACTTATTTTTCCTTTAAAACTTAAAAAAACAAACACTTTTTGTACTTTGAGCTAATAGGTCTTCTGGAATCAACTCCTGAATTGGGTTGAGTTGTCCTATGGTTTCTGAAAGAAAACAGGGGTTTTCCTTCGCCCGAAGACAATCGTGTCTTGAGAATTCATGGATTTTTCTTCTTTTCCATTTTATTCAAAACATTCTAGAGGGATACACCGAGATAAATGTGGATTTTTTCGGCATGATTTTAATCTTAAAATTCAGAATTTTCTGCCTTTCATTAACAACCTCCGTTTTAAGTATGGATCCACAGAGAGAGAGAGAGAGAGAGAGAGAGAGAGAGAGAGAGAGAGAGAGAGAGAGAGAGAGAGAGAGAGAGAGAGAGAGAGAGAGAGAGAGAGAGAGAGAGAACTCAGAACTCAGAACTTTATTACATAAGGATAAAGGTTTTAGGCTTAGCCTAATCTTCCAACCTGTCCTTGGAACATATACAGAGAATAATTGTAAACAAAGCAAAGACTGCACACATACCTCATCAAAGTATTAAACTAATAAAACATCAAAATAATGGTCGAGTATAAACATAAAAAATATTGGACTCACAAAGTCATATAAAACAAAACCAGACACAACAAACGTAAATGTTTTTTAAATTTTCTTTAAAAAGTACAGCAATGTATTGCTGAACAGGGCCATATACAGGCAGCTAAAGTTTCAAGAAGAAAGGGGAGGGGGACGAGGGATTACACATTCAGATTAACTACATATACAATATTTAAAAAAACAAACAAACACTTAAGAGCATTGCATACATTATTCGAGTACACAATGGAAACTAAACATCAGGGGCAGTTTGTAGTGTGATCAAATGTGTGTGCAACTGCCTTTTAAAGGCCTTTAAGGATGCGGATCGTTTGATTTCTATTGGCAAAGAATTCCACAAAGATGATCCTGAAAAAGCTAAGCTGTATTTATAAAGATCTATACGAGGAATTGGAGGAAGTAAATTTTGAGACCCATACCTCTTCGTAACATGTGTAAAATAGGATTGCACATAACTGGGCACATCACCATGAACTAATTTATACATAAAGACAGCCTTATTGTATGCAAGGTGGGTTTTTAGGGGAAGGAAATTAAGGCTGTTTAACTTCATTTCTGTAGACATGTGCGATTCATACAGGATAAGTTTTGCAGCACGACGGTACAAAGAATTGAGAGAGAGAGAGAGAGAGAGAGAGAGAGAGAGAGAGAGAGAGAGAGAGAGAGAGAGAGAGAGAGAGAGAGAGAGAGAGAGAGAGAGAGAGAGACAGAGAGACAGAGAGACAGAGAGACAGAGAGACAGAGACAGACAGAAAGAGACAGAGACAGAGACAGACAGACAGACAGACAGACAAACAGACAGACATAGATGTTTTTCTTCTTCTTCAGCTAACGCACTACTTCCTTTTTCAGTCACGAAGGTACAACGCAACAGAGATCATTACGTGGCGACAGGAAAGGCCGGGCTCCCTTTGTGGTTCGGCCCGAAGCCATTGGCGCACCTAATGGGCCCTACTGTGTTTAAGACAGAGACAGGCTGGTAAAGACAATAATGGCGTATTTCCCCTCGCCCACAAATGACATCAGTCAGGGACACGCAGGTGACGTTTCTCTCGCTCTCTGTCGTCTGCTTCTGGTCTTGGCTTCCGGTTGCTGTCATTTTGGTGCGTCAGCAAAGTAACGACCAGGCCAATCAAATCACACATTGTATCCGCCATTTTCGTGGTAGCGAGAGGTATTCTGGGCCTAGAACAAAAACACTTTGGTGGCTTGCGTGACTGGTGGTGGGTGATGTTGATGTATTTTGGTACTCAAATACAATTGAAGAAAATGGCTAGCGGCAGAATGAGGGTGCGGTAGCGAGATGGTGGTGGCGGTGGTGGTAGAATGCTAATGGAATTTTGGACCATTTGGGAAGGTCTTTTTTTTGTTAAAGAAGCTGTATTCACGGAATGTATGTAAGGTAATTTACCCGAGCCTGGGGCACTGGAAAATTCGATACAAAATAAAGATGGAACTATTTGCGATGGATGACTAGCTGCGTTAAAAAAATGTTGAAATAAATTTGGGTTATAAAAGATGCTATAAAAGTATTCTGAGAACATAAATGTTTGGTGTGTGAAAAAGACACGCACCACCCCTACCACCACCACAACTACCCCCACCACCACTACCACCACCACCACTACCCCCACCACCTCAACCAACACGAAACAAAACGAAACAAACGTCCATACAATTTGCCCAACTTTGTATCGGAGGAACGAACAAAAGTTTATAAATGCACTTTTTAGCGCGCAGTGACTGTTTATTCAAAACTCCATTTAAATAAAGAAAACAACTACCTCACACACACACACACACACACACACACACACACACACACACACACACACACACACACACACACACACAATGCAACATGTGTGAAGTAGAACAAAAGTGGGGGTGCTGAAGGGAGTGTACGAGTACTTATAAGACAACAGACATCACAGTGTCCTCGATACAGAAGTACTCGAACTCATCCATTAGTTGTGACAGTATGGGCAGCAGAACACGACGTCACACGCCAGAGAAATCAGTCCCCGGGGACACACTTTCCGACGATAGAACATTGTGTCGCTTTTGGGAAGGGAGCGAGGGAGGGGTAAAACTCAGTTATCTGGCGGTTGGCTTCCCGCACTGTTGTTACTATAGCTCTTGCCTAAGCATATCCCAAAACCCTCCCCCTCCTCCTCCCTCCTCCCCCTCTCGATCACCTCCCTCCCCCTTGCCAGTGCCATGTGCCACTGGTAACACTTTTTTCGATTGCCCAGTCTACTCTACTCCACCATCAGAAGTGAAATAATAATAACATGTTTGCTCACAGTTCATCTCCGCTTCTCTCGCTCCCCCTTTCTCTTTTTGTCTCTCTCTCCCCCTCTCTCTTTTTCGCTCTCTTTCTATCTCTTTGACCGCCTCTCTGTTTCTATATTTTCTCTCTCTCTCTCTGTGTCTCTCTGTGTCTCTCTGTCTCTCTGTCTCTCTCTCTCTCTCTCTCTCGCGCGCGCGCGCGCGCGTATGTGTGTGTGTGTGTGTGTGTGTTCGAATGCGGAGTAAAGATATAATGATGACAAACATTTGGACACACACACACACACACTCACACACGCACGCACGCATGTGCACGCACACACACACGCACGCACGCACACACGCAGACACACTCAATCACACACACACACACACACACACACAGACACACACACACACACACACACACACACACACACACACACACACACACACACACACACACACAACATTTCTTCAAAAACGAATACAACCTCATCATTTTGTGACGATCGATGTTCATCTCTAGATAATTATATGGTAATGCTGCACGCAAGCAAACGCTCTCTCCCCGAGGCTGCTTTTAATTTAGCTAATGTTCACCAATTGATGTCGTGTCTGCTTGAAGAAAAAATCAGTAGTCCTTCCGGTGTAAGCCATATTTACCCCCCCCCCCCCAAAAAAAAAACCCAAAAAAACCAACCTCAATTTCAAATATTCTATTAAAATTGTTTTTTAAAAATAGATTTAAGCCGTATTTTAAGTCAAAAAACGCGCACAAGACGTGTTACGACGACACGCAGATTAAACTACCCAGATGCGTTTGAGTGCAGATCTGTGTGATAAGGCCATTTACTGTAAAACCACTTACATTAGAAGGGAAGCAGATAAACGCGCAAAACACTGGAGACCTTCTAAAAATAGTAACGTGCAGTGACCTTCTAAAAATAGTAACGTAGTAACGGGAATATGGATTGACGCCACACGAAGGAAGGGAGTTAATCGCGGCTGAAAACACTGGAGAAGATAAGGAAGAGTTACTGGTAGTGGATCCCGACAACAAAAAACAAAAACAAAACAAAAATCGGTTCAGCGCGCACAGCGCTGTGCGCTGAGAGCACGTGTTGAAATATTTCATCGATGAGGTTGTGTCCGGGGTGTAGCTGAATACGGTGTCCAAATTTGAAAAAGATCCACCGAGAACTTTGGCCGTGCATCGCGAACAGACAGACAGACAGACAGACAGACAGACAGACACTAGTCGTATATATATAGATGTATCCCAAAAAACACCTTAACGACACCTCAAAAGCACATACTAGGCACATTAAAAGTAACTTTTAAACACCTATTTAGCATCTTATTTTTCTTCCGAGGTGCCAAAAAGGTATATAAATGGGGCCTATCCACATAATTTATTCGTCACCTTCTTGGTACCTTTTTTGTAGGGAACGTAAACATGACATGATAAACAGTGTTCTATGTACATCTCCTTGTTCGCTACCTACTTTTTTGCTACGACCGTGTGTCAAAGCTACACTACAAGCTCAATCGACCCTTAAACACCTGAGACAAGCAACAAACACACACAAACAAACAAGCAAAGAAAGAAGAAAGAAAGAAGAAAGAAAGAAAGAAAGAAAGAAAAAAACAAGTCGCGTAAGGCGAAAATACAACATTTAGTCAAGCTGTCGAACTCACAGAATGAAACTGAACGCAATGCAATTTTTCAGCAAGACCGTATACTCGTAGCATCGTCAGTCCACCGCTCGTGGCAAAGGCAGTGAAATTGACCAGAAGAGCGGGGTAGTAGTTGCGCTGAGAAGGATAGCACGCTTTTCTGTACCTCTCTTCGTTTTAACTTTCTGAGCGTGTTTTTAATCCAAAAATATCATATCTATATGTTTTTGGAATCAGGAACCGACAAGGAATAAGATGAAAGTGTGTTTAAATTGAGTTTGAAAATTTAATTTTGATCATAAGTTTTATATTTTTAATTTTCAGAGCTTGTTTTTAATCTAAATATAACATATTTATATGTTTTTGGAATCAGAAAATGATGAAGAATAAGATGAACGTAAATTTGGATCGTTTTAGAATTTTTTTTGTTTTTTGTACAATTTTTAGATTTTGTATGACTAAAGTTATTAATTATTTTTAAGCCACCAAGCTGAAATGCAATACCAAAGTCCGGCCTTCGTCGAAGATTGTTTGGCCAAAATTTCAATCAATTTGATTGAAAAATGAGGGTGTGACAGTGCCGCCTCAACTTTTACAAAAAGCCGGATATGACGTCATCAAAGGTATTTATCGGAAAAAAACAGAAAAAAAACGTCCGGGGACACACACACACACACACACACACACACACACACACACACACACACACACATACACCACGACCCTCGTCTCGATTCCCCCTCTATGTTAAAACATTGAGTCAAAACTTGACTGAATGTAAAAAGAAAGAAATAAAGAAAGAAAGAAAGAAAGAAAGACAAAATTAAACAAACAAACAAACGAACAAACAAACAAACAAACAAACAAACAAAACAATAAATAAAAAAATAGTGAAACCAGTGTATCCCGGAATATAAGGGGAGTGTAAAACAAGTCGCGTAAGGCGAAAATACAACATTTAGTCAAGCTGTTGAACTCACAGAATGAAACTAAACGCACTGCATTTTTTCAGCAAGACCGTATTCTCGTAGCGTCGTCAGTCCATCGCTCGTGGCAAAGGCAGTGAAATTGACAATCCAGAATAGCACGGTAGTGGTTGCGCTGAGCAGGATAGCACACTTTTCTGTATCTCTATTCTTTTTTTCTTTTTTTTTTTAAAAACTTTCTGAGCTTGTTTTTAATCCAAACATATCATATCCATATGTTGTTTCAATCAGGAACCGACAAGGAATAAGATGAAATTGTTTTTAAATCGATTTCAGAAATTTTATTTTAACCATAGTTTTCATATTGTTAATTTTCAGAACTTGTTTTTAATCCGAATATAACATATATATTTATATGTTTTTGAAATCAGAAAATAATGAAAAATAAGATGAAATTGGTTTTGGATCGTTTAAGAAAAAAAGGTTTTAATTACAATGTTCAGATTTTTAATGACCGAAGTCATCAATCAATTTTAAAGCCTCCAAGCTGAAATGCAATACCGAAGTCCGGCCTTCTTCGAAGATTGCTTGGCCAAAATTTCAATCAATTTGATTGAAAAATGAGGGTGTGACAGTGCCGCCTCAACTTTTACAAAAAAATGGATATGACGTCATCAAAGACATTTATGGAAACAAAGGAAAAAAAACATCCGGGGATATCGTTCCAAGGAACTCTCGTGAGAAATTTTATAAACATCGGTCCAGTAGTTGAGTCTGAATCGCTCTACACACACACGCACACACACACACACACACACACTTACACACACACAGACACAGACACACACACACACACACACACACACACACACACACACACACACACACACACACACACACACACATACACCACGACCCTCGTCTCGATTCCCCCTCTATGTTAAAACATTTAGTCAAAACTTGACTAAATGTGAAAAGAAGACAAGTGGCTGAGTTTGTGAGATCACAACATTTTACGACCAGTTATCATCTTACAATATATTTATATTTCAATTTGTATACTATTTTGCAGTTCTGAATTTTTCGCGGTTGTCACATGCGGTACCAGCGGAGAAACTAAGATGTTACGATTGTCAACAAAACCAGCATGGCTGTCTAAGTCTTGCCAACTTCTCGCACGTTCCCGTCACATACTGTGACCTTGACCAACCACATTGCATGGTATGCTATTCTCGTGTGTGTGTGTGTGTGTGTGTGTGTGTGTGTGTGTGTGTGTGTGTGTGTGTGTGTGTGTGTGTGTGTGTGTGTGTGTGTGCCGTTGTGTGTGTGTGTATGTGTGTGTGTGTGTGCCGTTGTGTGTGTGTGTATGTGTTTATGCGTGCGTGCGTGTGTGTGTGTGTGTGTGTGTGTGTGTGTGTGTGTGTATGGATGTAATTTTTTTTTTTACTGATGGGCGAGGCATTTGTGGGGGGAGGATTCATAGCTTCTTTGGTAGCTTTTAAAGTGTGCTTGATTTTCACAACATTGGTGATATTCTTTTCACATTTTACTCCATTTAACACTTGTTCCACTGATACATCCATGCAGGTGAAACGCGTGGAGTCAGACGGAAAGCTGAGAGACTTCTCGCGGAGTTGTGCATCAAAGTGTTTGCCGGGCTGTGAGAGGGGAGTCTCTCACACCACTTGTTTTTCTTGCTGCAACACCATCCGCTGTAACACTGACAGCAAGGCCAGCAGACACTGCACCAGAGCTCTCTTCATTCTGCTCATGTGTGTATCCGTGTGGCTGCTCAAGAGATAATGATAAGGATGATGATCATGATAATGATAATACCAGCAGACACTGCACAAAAGCTTTTGCTCATGTGTGTTGCCGTGCGGCTGTTCAAGATATAATGATAATGATAATGATGATGATAATGATAATGCCAGCAGACACTGCACAATAGCTTCTGTTCATGTGTGTCGCCGTACGTGCGGCTGTTCAATAGATAATGATAATGATAATGGTGATGATAATGATAATGCCAGCAAAAAAAATAATAATAGCTTCTGTTCATGTGTGTCGCCGTGCGGCTGTTCAATAGATAATGATAATGATAATGATGATGATAATGATAATGCCAGCAGACACTGAATAATAGCTTCTGTTCATGTGTGTCGCCGTGCGGCTGTTCAATAGATAATGATAATGATAATGGTGATGATAATGATAATGCCAGCAGACACTGCACAAGAGCTTCTGTTCATGTGTGTTGCCCGGGAACAACGCTGTAATCGTGTTTATCGTCGAGGCGTTTTTCGCTTTACTGTCCGAAAGCTTGCTTCATCGCTGCCCCAATATTAGAAAAGAGATAGTTCTCTGTCGCCCTTCACATTGGTGACAGTTACATCACACATTCATACCTGTTGAAGGGGGAAGACCCGCCTTACGGTGTTGGATACGACGAACATTGGACCTTTGAACACGTCCTAATCAAGTGTGTGGACGTAAGGCCTGGCGCTCACCTATGTAACTTCAGCAGGACAGACGACGCACTGCAGATTATCCCAGCCCGCTACACGTTGCGTGAAAGGAAAACAGGCCAAGTACTCGTCATAATCCCTATCACAGCATCAATAATATGCAGTGCGTCGGCTGTGCCGTTGAAACTGCGCAGGTATATTCTGCCCGTAATAAAGAACTTCATGACAAACACTACAGTGCAGATACTCGGAAGGTTTTATTCCGGGGCGTCTCCCATTGACAATTGAATTTTTGTATATTTGTAAACATATTTATGTGTATTTTGCATTGTGAACGGGGGAAAATGTTGTGTCAAAGTCATGTTTCTTTTATCATATATGTGTGTGTGTGTGTGTGTGTGTGTGTGTCACTGGGATTGTCATACTATCGTCTTATCACTCGACACGTCACTGTAGATAACAACATACACGTTGTCACATCATACACCCGAATGGATCGTACAATAAAGTATGTATTATACTCAACTTCAAGTGTCTTTGTCACTACTAAATTGCATACGATGTGTTCTAATCATTACACCCAAAACATATGGTGGTGGCATACATTTGGAAATGGGGGAGGGAGGGGGGGGGGGGGGGGTGTGTCATAATATCCCACGTGCGGCGGTTGCGCATCGTTTCAAATCCTACCAATGCATTTTTTTATCTTTAATATTTTTTCCTGTTTTTTTTTGTTTTTTTTTTACAACACATTATACATTACATCACAATTCACATCGCCACATTCATACCTACAACATGCATAAAAAGAGTGATCTAGAACAGAGAGAGAAGTAGAGAGAGAGAGAGAGAGGGAGAAAATTAAAGAGGCACTGTATAGGACCGTTTGACTGCAGCAACTACTAGACCTTTAAACAATATTGATTGCTACAAGATTCAAGTTTACAACAGAATATATATCAAGATACTGTTAACGAATTAGGGAGGAGGAGTAGAGCCTAGTACTGGACAATTTTCATGAAACCAGGTTAGAATATGGTTGCCAGAGGCGGTCAAACTTATCTTCTGCTAATCCCCCCTTGTACTTGTCCAATAAATATCTACTTTTCAAAAATTTCAAGAATATCGGAAGCATCGGTCTTTCAGAGTTCCATTTACATTTGTAAATATAAAATTTGGCCAATAAAATAATGAAATCTAAGGCTTTATCAGTGAACATATTTTCCTGAACTCCAAACAATACCAACGCTTCCGAAAACCGGAAATTAGTAACATGATAACAACTATTATTTAACAGTTCCTGTAGTTCCTGCCAAAACCTGTTAATATGCTGGCAATGCCACATCAAATGATTAATTGTTTCTTCCTCATTGTTACAAAACGAACAATTAGAAGATTCAACAATTTTTCTCAGAAATAAGTAGCGGTTTGTGGGCAAAGCCCTATAAATTAACCTCAGCTGGAACCATTTTAGCTGACAATCAACTGTTGTCTTATGACATAAGTAAAAGATCTTGTTCCAGCTGAGGTTATCAAAAATACCATTCCATTTTACCACACCAGCTGGGGCTGAGTCTGCCGAGGCCAAACACAATTGGGCACTATGGTTTCCTTCAAATATTATTTTCCATGGTTTTTGCTTTAACAATTTATAGTTTGCCTCCTGTATTACATTTATCTTTTTCTGATATGCCTTAATAGATTTGATCAGTCCTGCAAATTTCAAAAAGTTAACCCTCAACGTAGGAAATTTTATCTGAAAATCTACAAAATTCAATAGACTGCCATTTTCATTCAGTAAATGACAGACTTGGAAAATACCCCTTTCTGTCCAATCTTTAAAGTATACAGTGTGTTTTCCAATTACAATATTTCTATTATAAAAGATACATTCTGCATTAAACTCACTTACATCAGTTGGTATACATTTTATGCTTAATTTCTTGAAGTGTTTCAATACATCATGCCAAAAAGGATTGTGGATTGATTGCATTAAAGTGTTGGCAAACTCACCCCCTAGCTGCTGTTGTTTATCCAGCTCAGGATAAAGACAGAGCGTAAACCTGGTTAAAGGAGATTCGGCATAGAAAACTCTCCTAAGCCAGCTAATTTTCATAGCTGACAAGAAAGTACCAACATTTAACATTTTTAACCCTCCCTTTTGGTAAGACTGACAAGCACATTTCTTGTTAACTTTACCTTGTTTACCATTCCATAAAAACTGAAAAAACATACCATCAAGTTCTTTCAAAAATATATCGCATGGATCTGGGATATTCATAAATAAGTACGTTAACTTAGACATTGCTAGTGTTTTCAAAACAGTAATTTTACCAAAAGGGGTAAGCTGTCGCTTACTCCACATGTTCAATACTTTTCTTATCTCTGCAATCTTTCCTGTATAATTTAGATGGACAATATTTCCTGTATCCACAGAGAAAACTACCCCCAAATATCTAAATGTCCCTGGGTCCCAGCAAAAATTCATGTCACGCAAGTACCGTATCTGGCTGTTCCTCCTACTCCCAATCCATATGACCTGTGTTTTTTCTAAGTTTATTTTTAATCCGGACATACTAGCAAAAACATTCAAAATTCTCACAGCTTCTGTAAATGATTCTTCACTTCCATCCAAACACAAAGCTGTGTCGTCCGCAAACTGAGACATTAACATTTCACTATCACGCACATGTATACCTTTTACTTTCTCATTTTCACGCAACATGTTTGATAAAACCTCAGCGCACAGTAAATATAAATAAGGTGACAAAGGATCGCCCTGTCTTACTCCTCTGCAAATACTGAACCAGGCTGAATAAGAGCCATTTACCGAGACGCATGCCACAATATCAGAGTAAAAAGCTCGTACCCATTTTTTTATGTCGGGGCCCAAATTTACAAAGTCTAAAACCCTATCTATAAATTCCCAAGAAATACTGTCGAAAGCTTTCTCAAAATCGACTAGAAGAAGTTGACCCGGAATCTGTTCATATTGTGTATACAAAAGGATATCATATAACAGCCGGATATTTTCCCCTATGTATCTCCCCTTCATAAATCCTCTTTGGTCTGTGTGAATTAGTTTGGGCAGTACGCCTTTAATCCTGTTTGCAATACATGCTGAAGCTATTTTATATACTGTATTTAGCAATGTAATTGGTCTCCAATTTTTAATAAACTGCTTTGGCTTTCCTTCTTTTGGCAAACAAGTAATAATTCCTTGACGTTGCGTCACTGACAAGTTTCCAGTTTCAAATCCAAAATTTAAAGAACGAACTAAAAAGGCTCCAATGTCACCAAAGAAAAATTTAAAGAACTCGATGGTAAAGCCATCGCTGCCAGGACTCTTATTATTATTCATAGCACGCAGTGCTGTATGGGCTTCAATGTAACTAATGCTACCTTCCAACATATCTTTTTCTTCATCATTTAGTTTAGTGGCATTATGAACACAAGTATCAATATTAACATCTGTTACATCATGCTTACTGTAAAGATTTTCATAGAAAAGTTTAGTTTCCATAGCAATTTCTTTATCATCAAAAACAACGGCACCATCATCTTTTTCCAAAAAACACATGCGTTTTGACACAAAGTTTCTATTTTCCAGATTACAAAAATATCTACTTGGCTTCTCACCCTGGTGAATCCATTGGATTCGTGAACGCACCATCATACCCTGCAACTTTTTCTCACGTAATTCCATTAACCTAGAACGCTTATCTTCCAGTAACAACACAAGATCTTGGTCAAGCCTTAATTTTGATTCAATTTCTGTTATTTCATTCACTAACTTTTCTTCTTCTCTATTTTCTTCTTTTTTCTTGTAGCAGGAGTATGAGATGGTTTTTCCACGAATTTCCAACAACAAAGTTTCAAAAAACAACTGATCATTAATAACAAAGTCAATACAATCATGAGACACTTCATTGATATTATCAAAATTGTATACTGGCACCACATACTGTTTCTTTACATCTAAAATAAGCTGTTTAATAACATCCACATAAGTTCTGTCTCTCAAAAGGGAGTTATTGAATTTCCAATACTGCCTGTTTTTCTTGCCAGAGTCCTCTGTCTTAAAACCAACAATAACAATAGAGTGGTCAGAGCGATAACCAGGAATAATCTTTGCATCATTCACATCAGACAGCAAGGCATCAGAAATCAAAATGTAATCTAGGCGACTCTGCTGAAAAGAATTAAATCTTCTCCAAGTGTACATTTTTTTATCTGGAAATATTTCACGCCATACATCAATCAAATCTAAGTTATCAACAATTTCCAAGATAGTCTTTCTACTTTTGGTGCGATTAACATCACTTCTGTAGTTTCTAGCATCAACCTTTGGATTAAGAGTTACATTCCAGTCCCCCCCAATTATAATATACTCATTTCCCATCTGTTCTATCTGGTTAAATACTGAAAGAAAAAAATCTGGTTTATCGCGATCACTCGGACCATAAATATTAGCTAAGGTTATCCGTTTTCCAAAAAATTCTAAATCCAACAACACATAACACCCTGCTGGATCTTTGTTTACATTGTACACCTTGTATTCAAAAGTATTGGTTAACAAAATTGCCACACCATTCTTGTTTGTCTCATTGCCTGCAACAAAACAATTGTACCCCCAGCACGAACGAATAAAGTTTTCATTATCTGCCTTCCAGTGTGTTTCTTGTAGTAAATACACACTGCATTTTTGTTTACGTAAATAGTCAAACACATCTTTTCTTTTTTTGTGGTCACCTAGACCATTACAATTAAAGGTGCAGATCTGAAATGAGTTGGTTGCCATCACTGTAAGATTTTGTTTGTTTCACCAAGTAAATATAATAGCTCTGTATGGCGGTACACAATGTACAACAATACCATATGCAAATCATGAAACAGTTGCACAATGAACACAGCCGAATGTCTAGAGTAGTCAGTGCAAAATCTAATGTCATCACTGCATATTTTATTGTGATTCTGGCATACATTTTACTAACTTTGTATTATGCTGTGTTTCAGTATAAAAAGTGTGATTTTTAATATGATTTCTTCGATTTCATCTATGTGTGCTTTGTACATGATTGCTTACTTGCAGCAATTTTTTTTTACACGCTTATGTGATTATTGTAATTTACTATTTATTACTTACTCCAAAACCCCCATCTCTGTTTTCCAGGAATACGGGCATAGAAAACAACACACTGTTATTTTTGCAACGTACAAATACACCTAAACAAAGTCAAACTAACGGCAATAAGATCAGTTTCTTAACACAAGAAAGTATTAAGATAAGATTTTATCAAGATAAGTTTTGTGTGAATATTTGTTTGCTTGTTCACTTAAAAGACCGTTGGGTCGAAATATCTGTGAATGTATTGTTTTGTCAATAACACACGTTCCAACAACCTACCTTTCTTGTTTTTTGATTCTGAATTTTGGAACGTTGGCAGTCTCTTTGTTTTTGGATTTATTTTAACGGCAATAATACAAAGTAATTGATTTTGCAAAGCATATAATATCGCAAAGTTTACAGGCGAGTAGACGCTGCAACGGGTATTAATTATTATCATGGAATTAAGAACTTCACTATCCCTGAAAAAAGCACTCGTGCGCGCCCATGCACTCATTCCAAATAAAAGTTCAATTCCAAAAATGCTATCAGAATTCGCAAGCCTACTTTAAAAGTGGGGTAAAAAAGAACACATCTCATTGGTATTGTAATAAGTTAGTTTTTTTTTACTGATTGATTGTGTGTGTGTGTGTGTGTGTGTGTGTGTGTGTGTGTGTGTGTGTGTGTGCGCGTGTGTGTGTGTGCGTGTGTGTGTGTGCGCGTGTGTGTGTGTGTGTGTGTGTGTGTGTGTGTGTGTGTGCGACAAACAGACAGACAGACAGACACAGACTCAAGCACACACACACACACACACACACACACACACACACACACACACACACACACACAAACGCACACACCCGGGACCGTTCTTTTACTTGTGTATTTTTCAAAATGTCTGATCAAAAGCTGATGAAAATCCAAAAACATTGACCAAGTAGACTTACATGAATATTACAACAGTAGTTTTTGGTGACAGTTAACAATTGAAAGACATCATACAACACGATAGTGACATTTCTCATAACATTAACAAATCTTTAAAACGTTTTCAAAGTAAGTTTGACATGTATACCTAGATGACATGCGCACCATCGCCAATTTCTCCAGAAAGGTTCTTGTTTTAATACAGTCTTCTTCTTCTATTCTCCCTCTTCTAAGTTGTTCTAAAACGGGTTACTTTGCCTAGAAACGCCCCTGTTGCGACAAACAACATTCTAAGAAAATTAGTTCTTAAAACAAAACAAAAAAGAGGGAGGGGGGGGGGGGGGGGGGGGCAGAAAACAACATGTTTTTCTGAAAAATATGTGTACCATAACTTTAGCAAAATCGATGTGGAAAAATTCGAGTCTAAAGACATTATGTACATGACGACCCCATTTTAAGCACATTTCAGGTAAAACAATAGAATTGTGATGCGTAACAGATTCACTATCACGGGTCTGTATTTCCTCAAATTAGTACAGACCACGCACCAAAGAAGTTTAACACTCGTTAACAAATGTAAAACATTATTCATGGCGTTTATTAATTGAGGGCCGGTTGCTAGAAAAATGTACACACAAACTTGATGACAGGAGGCATTGCATGAACCGCATGTAACTCACGAGCTCTTTGTATTGATCACAATCACACTAAAGTTGTCCTTTTACAATCAATGCCATGTTGGTAGAAGGTAAAAATGTAAAACCGTGCTTCATTAAAGCTGCGATCTTAACTTCGAATCCTACAGTAACCCTTTTTGTTCGTGTTCGTCTCTTGCATTGTTTATTATTACAGGACTGGGTGGCCGAGTGGTAAACGCACTTGCCTCGGAAGCGAGAGGTTGCGAGTTCGACCCTGGGTCAGGGCGTTAGCAATTTTCTTTCCCCTTTCCTAACCTAGGTGGTGGGTTCAAGTGCTAGTCTTTCGGATGAGACGAAAAACCGAGGTCCCTTCGTGTACACTACATTGGGGTGTGTACGTTAAAGATCCCACGATTGACAAAAGGGTCTTTCCTGGCAAAATTGTATAGGCATAGATAAAAATGTCCACCAAATACCCGTGTGACCTGGAATAAAGGCCGTGAAATGTGAATGCTCGCCCTAATAGGCTTGAGGTTTGCTGGCCGATGTGAATGCGTGATATATTGTGTAAAAAATTCCATCTCACACGGCAGAAATTAATATTGTAAAGCGCATTGAGCATATATATGATTATGCGCTATAGCAAATGTCTATTATTATTATTATTATTATTATTATTATTATTATTATTATTATTTCGTCACACGCAAGTGGTTTCAAAGAAAGAAATAAGAAAGATTCGACAGTAGAACTTAAAAAAAGAAACGAAAATAACAAAATAAAAACCCACACGCAAAACAACAGAAAAATGCCACGCTCCACGTAGATTCCTGAGGACATCAATGGCAACATCTGTCTCTTAAATCAAAAATCATCGAAACAATTGCGTCTTATCTGAACAAAATTGCATTTTAAGGCCGCCGTTTCGAATTCCAACACGGCGGCCATTTTTACAATGATTTGAGATTATGTAAGCTTTAGTGACACCCAGAAGAAGTTGCTAACACCTCTCTGTGAGCTGACAAGTTGGCTTGTTCCCCATTTCCGTTGTCAGCTTTGTGCCTACCTATTTTTACAGTGGGTGAAATGGTGATGTGAAAACACAAAATATTATTTTCAGTCATCAGAGAGCCCGAGTTTTCTAGGTATACAGAACATATTAGTTAAACACAGTGGAATCCCCATTTCAAGAACCCCGGCCCCACGCTAGACGTATGTTTGCACGGTAGCATTAAAGAGTTTTGAACGTATGCAGGAATGACAGTTACTTATCAGTAAAAGTTGACGTGAAATGTAATAGATATGTCTGTTTGTCTGTCTGTCTGTAAAAAATTCCATTTCAAACGGCAGAAATTAATATGTAAGCGCCTAGGGCTATATCTAGATTAGGCGCATAAAAATGATCACAATAATAATAATAATTGTCAGTAAGTACTGGTGTCACATGACTGATGTGAACCAGTTGATTGGCTAATGGCGATGCGCTAAAACTGTTAGCGCACTCTTGGAGTGCGCTAACTTTTCCACAGAGCGTATTCTTACGCCCTTTACCTAAGCAAGACTGTGCTCTCATCCTCAGAATTAATTACTGACATGTAGCTTATATTCTCCACAATACCAAATGACCATAAATTCCCTGCTTCTCAATTAAAGCAGAAGTGGTTTTTTTCTGACATATTGCATGTGCCTGTGCCACAGTGCGGCTGCCACTGATCTAAAAATAGAAGCCGCTGTGTAACTTTCATCTAATTCTCGCCGACTTGCATAGATTCTTCTCCTCGTGTTAGTGGCATGTAGCTTATCATCCACATTACCAAATGATGAGTTAATATAAAATTCCCACCCGCTAGCAGAAAACACAAGTGTTATTCCGATAACGTACCAGCTAGACCAGTTTGGAAGACTGACTCGATCGACTGTCATACGTAGCCGCACAGTGCCACTGACTACACTGAAATACGACTGCATCAGTTCAGTAAATGAATGGTTTCCGAATTATTATTTCAAGGCAAGAACAATCGTAATCGAAAACGTGTAGGGTTCAGAACGTTCTTACCATTATAAGACTTATTACCAGCGTGCCTCGTGCGTGCAGACTCAGTCAGTGCTGCATGCAGTGGTTTGATTGCCCTAGCAGACGACATAAACCCCGCTCAGCAAATTAACATGTTGGGCAAATGTGAACGAAAATACGATGGGGATATAATACGTGTAGGGTTCAGAGCATTCTTACCGTTCATATTTAGTATCAGACTCCCCAATGAGTGAAGATACAACACGAGAAATATGCCACATTTGTTTTGAAAATGTGCGAACCGTCGAGTCCCGCGGCTTCGAGTCAATTCAAGGGGAGTCACTCCGCACAGTCAATCCGTCGAAGCTCGACTGGAGGTTTCGAATCGCAAATAATGAAGAGCACAGCCCTTTCTCCGAGTTCAAATGAGGTCTCTCTGAAAGATCATCACTGTTCTGATTAACGCTACACAACAGAAATTAAAATGCGTGTGACGAAAGCACGACACACTTGAGACACCCCACACAAAAGTAGATCTTTACTGTACACGACCTGACCACACAGTTATGCCTATTCAAATGCGCGTTGCAAAATGTGCGCTTGGAATCTTCTTTTTTCTCTGGCGGTACTGACAATATCGTTATTGAAACAATCCCAGTGCACTAAGGGATTTATAGAGCAAATCTCGAAAATAATTATTGAACTCAGCGCTATGCGCTTCGTTCAATAATGAATTTTCTCGATTTGCTCTATAAATCCCTTAGTGCACTGGGATGTCTCAATAACTTAAATAATAATATTAAAAACAAATGTACAGAGAGCCGTACTTGTTCGTTGTTATCAAACTACAAAAGAAGACGCAAATAATAATATAAAAGAACAGAATTAAGAGGGGTAGGACTGGAGTAGGCAGGCAAAGCTTAGGCTTTTACCCAAACGAAAAACGGTGGAGACAGAAACACTGTTCAGCATTGATTCTAATACATATATTTCAAAGTGTGCGGTTTATATTGTAAGAAAACGACGAGCATCACCCACACTTTTTCGAAGTCATTTCTGAGCATTCATGGTCATATCGAATGTGGGAAACGGAAAATTCTCCACAATAAAAATTAAAGTTAACGTTGACAAAAGTAGGGACGGAGCAGATTAAAATGAAATGTAACAAGCACACACATATATTTATGGTGTGACCAAGAAAGTTAAAGAAGGGTTGCGAAGCTTGATCATTCAGACATTACGATCGTTTTAAACTAAATAACATTAAACGGTCCCCACCATTGAAACACATGAAGAATACAGTCAAATTAACCGTGTTAGACAACATAACAGTGATTATATTACAATCACGCTGTTAAAAACAGATTTTGTTCTGTGGGATTTGATTTGTCGCTTTTGCCGTTTATGCACGAAACTGTTCACAACTGCAATCACTGGAATTACCTGCAACTTTGAGCCGATTATAGGAAGAACTACACGGGCATTGGCTTGGGTTTTGTCCACTAGAATCCATGAATCAATCAGTCATTTTGTAAACCAATCAGTCAAGAAAAAAACAACTTGCCTTCCGCCACGGTACTGCAGCAATTGTGCATTACGGCAGTGAGGAGAAACTTCTGAAAGTTGTTTACAATGTACAAATGAGAGGAAAATTCAATTCATTTCTTCATTTTCTTGTTTATTTTCCAATGGTATTACATGAAGAGGAATAAAAGGTCTGAGGACACAATAACCATATTTATTTCAATTAAGTAAGGAAGGGGAAAAAAAGAAAGAACAAGACAGCAGACAAAAATAAGACAAGCTGACTGACTGCTGCATGTCTATCGGTCAGTTGACGGATTGAGACACATGTGTGTCGGTCTTTTCCGAATTTAACATTGCAAAAGACCGATGACCGACGCCCAAGCCAATCCCTGCCCTTTACCATTCAGCAAATGTATATTTATAAGTTAAGTCAAGGCATAGGATCTTGTGGAGCTCAAACTAAAAACAGCAAACGTGCACAAATCAAAAGATGAAACCATCCCAGCTTTGCACACGAGACATATAAACGTCAAAAATAAAACCAAAGCTTAAAGAACACAAATTTAGAGAATCTACATGGACATTGCATGCTAGTAACTAGGCAATAGCATACTAACTGTACATTTAATGGAAACCGAATAAACCTTCGGAGTCCAACGCTACTAAACCTCTTTTCGACAAGGGGTCCAACACTACTAAAACTTCTTTTTCAACAACCATTACATTATCAATCTACATTGCACAGATATATAAACAATAAAATGCTTAACAGATACGAGAGTATCACTGATTCAGACTGAAAGCCTTATCAATGGCAGTCACCCTTGCTATCACTGCACCACACTCTGAAGTGTACCACGTTTCAACACTGCAGTGTTCCACTTTTGAACCCATTTTCTGCATAGTGTGACATAATATGCCCCCCCCCCCACCCCAAAAGGAAAGACATTTTAAAATGGCAGCGCGCTGTTTTCTCGCAGGCTTGGAATATTGCTTGCTTAAGATTATGCGCCTATGTTTTTTTTCTCGCGAAACTGCCCAAAGGGAAATAATCGCCTTTTTTGTTTGTAACCGAGCAGACGTCATTTGTGATTTCGTGCAATTCAGATTTGAAATGATACGATCTGCGAGCAACGGTGAAACGCGGAAAGTAGTGGTTTAAATGAGCTGATTTTGAGTCTTTGTTTTTAATTTTAAGGACATCGTGCCAGAGAATTTGTGTGTTTACTGGGCAGATGGGAATTTTCAAGCAGGGAAGAGAACAGATCGAGAGAAAAGTCCACGGCCTTGTGGACGCCACGGAATGTTAACAGAAGGCGGTGCTGGGAGGATTTAACGGGTTGTTGTGAATGATGCAAACAAAACTCTGAGGGAAATCAGTGCAGAATCCTTCGTTCTATGGGATACAGGCCACTGTTGTGAGGAAGAGCATGATCGTGCGTGGTGATGTCAACAGAAACACTCTAAAGATTTGTGGGCACGGGAACATAAGGATTTAGACTAACTGTTACGGTGACACCCTCCTCACTGCCATGTTCCAATTAGTCACAGTATGTACCAACATCGAAAAAAACAACTAACTACTTCATTCAGAAGTAAATATCACGTGTTTGATTCCGTAACACATAGTGAGCCTGATATTAAACGAAAGTGCTGAGTCTTAGGAACACAAGGGTACCACAATCAAGAGAATAGGTCAAGGAACAAGACGCACGAAGCAATTGAAAACTGTGACATCCGTACTATTATGTATCCGCCAACACCTGGAAGAGACAGGACACAATGAATATTTCACCCTGGCCTGCTCAGTCCCCATCCCTTAGTCCTATTAGGGTTAGTCCTATGTGGTCAGCGCTCAAGAACAAAGCGAAAAACGCATGTTTCGGATGAACAATCCTTGTAGAAAACCTTATTAGTATGTCCTGTGCCAGCTCAAGTGACGTCACAATTGCATCTCATTGTTTAGAATGGCCTTACTCTTCGTGAACTAACTTCGATGATCCACAAAACATTCCCCACATTAACAGAAACAGCTTGGCTGTAGATTGTGTGCTGTGTGCATTCGAGTGGAAGAATACTCCTTACCATACCAGGGTGAAAGCCTTGACAGGTCGGTCGTGGTTTACCTCATGGTTTTCACATGGAGGAAGCTACTTTTAAGGTCAAGGTAGTTGTCACACATCAACGACATTAAACGTAGCGAGATATATGTCGAGCCAGTAATAATAATAATAATAAAGTGTATTTATATTGCGCCTATCCCTTACAAAAAACACAAATATTTGGCTCTAAGCGCATTACAACATGTGTAGAGACTTGGTACAATCAAGTCTGACAAATACAATAACACAATTTACAGTCGGTCTCTTAGGTAAAACTGGGAAAAGCAGCTTCGACATTTAAACACTGCTACTAAAAAAATCCTCTAACAATGCATACTGCTTTACAATATGCATTTATGAATAAATATAGTTAAAGAACATCGAGTTAATAGGAATTAAAAAAGGTTCTTATGATAAAACTATCTAGCGGACGACGAAGAAGAAGAAGAATAAAACTATCAATGTCAATGTATAACAAGTCATTCAACGTAAATGGCCAAAGAACAACAACAAAGCAATGATGAGTTATTCTCAATGGCTAATAACGAGGCAGAACTAAATAGTATCGACACAAGATTAAAACAAAACATATTCCTGGAGACACAATTAGACATGTATCAAATAATCAATATACAGTGCGTATACTTGTGCTATGGGGACAGCAGAGTATTATTTTCTATAGACCTGAATCAGAGTAAGGCACTGAAACACTGTTCTGCGTGTGTGTGTGTGTGTGTGTGTGTGGGGGGGGGGGGGGGTGGGTGCGTGCGTACATGTGTGTGTGTTTGTGTGTGTGTATGTATGTTGGTGCGTCTGTGTGTATTTGTGTGTGTGTGTGTATGTGTGTGTATGTGTGTGTGTCTGTGCGTGCGTGTGTTTACACATATGCGCCTGTCTGAACAAGAACTGTCACTTATAGAACATCGTTTTTGTAAGAATATAAACTTTATGACATTAAAGAAAAGATGTGCAGGTGCAATATTACATACACGTGAAGTCAAACTTGACGATTTATTAAAAAGAGAAAATTTAATATGTACATTCACATAAACATAATTCATGTGAATTTCACATTTTTACAATACAAAAACTAATTTTCTGTTTTTTTTTTATACCACCGGTTGGTGGTGACATTTGTAAATAAGGAACCAAAAAAGATCTAGTCGTAGAGGACTTTGATAACAAAACATGCACAGTTTGCAGCCTGTATGTGGAAACATAACATCTTAGAGAAAGTGTGAGCGAATCCATTCACTCTTCACTACCACATACACTATTGTCTCGCACATGATTCGCAAAGCATAAACCCTTATAATTGTATATTCAAAAAACAACAACACATTCACATTGTTCGTGCTAATGATGAAAAAATGCAAGCTGTATACAAAATTGGTATCCGAAAATTACACCGGAGGAAAAACACATTCGGTAACAAAACAGGTTGAAAAAGGATGACAATTATTGTGTCTGATTCAAGTAACTTACTGCTTTTGACAGGCTCGATAGTATCAACCATTACATTCTTATTTTACCTTTTTTGTTTAACTGCAGACACACAATTTCAGAGACAGTATTTCAAATACCTTCCCCCAAGCACAACATTCGATCATGTGGGATGCCTTAAACATGAGTTACAAAAAGTGCTTACGACAGATTTGTCTTCCCCAAGGGAATATTGCCAAATGTAACACCAGCCAATTTGTGAGAGTTGTATTTTGTGGACACCAACATGAGTCCTTAAATCGTAATCTTAATCAATCATTTGCAAAAAAGAGTACATGATGTTCTACAGTTGGACAGAAACTAATTAAATTCAAACTGCTGTGAGATCGGCAATAGACACATTATTTTCCAGTTTGTGCAGACTGTCAGAGCTTTGCCGTCCTGATAAGATGACAGAATAGGAGCCTTGAATGTGTCTTTTGTGTTCAAGCTAGACTGTATTCTCTGGCGCAGTATCAGGGAGAGAAGATAGGGAAACGATAAAAGCTAGTCTTCGAAAGCCTTTGTTTTTAACATGCTTTGAACAAAACCCAATACGCATTTTGTTTGCGAGAGTTCTGATACAAAAGCTTCCAACTACTTGAATGCTTTTGGTTCTTGTTTCATCATACAACTGCAGAGCATACATAACCTTCAAACGATCTAAAGTCATTTCTCACAAGTCATCATATGACCTTGACCTATTCATTCCACGACTTTGATTTGTTCATCTCTGTAAGTTAAGTCAGGAAATGTGCAGTTATTCCATGGCTCTGAGGTAGTCATACCATGACCTTGACGTAATCATCCCGCGAGCTTCAGACAGTCACCCTGGTACCTTGACAAAGCTATCCTGCGACCTTGACACAGTCGTCCCATGACCTTCACAGACAGTCAACCAACGAGGTTGAACTTTGACTCAGCCCAAACCTTGTCCACACAGTTGCAGGCGAAGCACAGGGTAGAGAAAGATCACAACGACCATCAAGGAGCGTGGAGAATATTGTTTAATTGCGGCTCATGCCAGTGTTCAGCATAGAGGAGGTTGCACTGACAACAGACAGCGAGTGTCACAAGAGATCACACGTACTGCCCGTAGAATGGTACATCTGCATGGCGGTCCACCCAGCGCTGCCGTCTGGTGCGGTAGTGCGTGAAGGGAGGATTCTCCAGGCCAGTGAAATCCAGGTTGTCGAGGACATCGTATGCTCCTGCCTCCGATGCCACCTGTTCACGAGGTAGACCATTGAAACTTTACTCTGCTTGATAGTACATGTCTATGTTAATTTCTTTCTGCTCTTATCATGTCTGCTTGATAGTACAGGTCAATGTCAGGGTGTGTCAAAGAAAATGTTCCATTTTAATGTATAACTTTATTGGACAATAAAGTGTCGTTATTGTAATTGTATATTCTTTCTGCTCTTATCGTGATGCATGCCCTTCAGAATAAACAAATGGACATGGTTACTTCTCATTATACATTTTTAGTCTAAATCATCTTGAATACTCTAACTCCGAAATCTGCAGGGAAAGCGCCTGGTAGAGTAGATTTACTTCCATTCAGCAATGTGCAAAAAAACATTAAGAGTCATTGAGAATTGTTTTCAAGAAGTCATGGTATAGTAAGACGGCGCTGATAATCACATATGTAATAAATGAATATAAAAAACATGTTTTGTCCCATGGCAAATAATGTATATATATCTTGGGTCTAGTTATTTCTCTGTCCTTCAAAGACCAAACATATGTATTATGGGCATGTCCACTGCATTTGAAAGTCAGATGTTGTTATTTAGTTACAAAGCAGCTCTGTCATGAGCACGACACATCAGCATCAGTGAATATAAAGCCTATTTTGTGCGGCATTTTGAAGCATCAGTACCACAGCACTCACCTCTTTCATCCAGTGTGAGAAAGACCGGGTGAAGTTGGTGTGTTTCTCCTCAGCAATGTAGGTGTTGTAGAGGATCAGGTAGATGTATCTCTCCATGAAGTCCAAGCTCTGTCGTCTCCGTCGTTCCCTGATCGACTCGCAGTTGGCTGATTTGATCTGTGGTTTACGAAAAATATTAGAATTTTTGTTTGGTGTTTGCTTAAAAACAAATGTCTTGATTGAACCGGAAAGAGTTTGATCGTCAAAAGTAGCAAAGATGAACAAATTGACGTGAACGTACATTACGGACATAGTTTTGACTCAAACCAGTCTCTATACCTAAGGGGGGGGGATGGGGGAGGGGGGCGGGGGGCGGTCAAACATGCCTATTTGAACAAGACACTAAATGACCTCTTTGGGTGAACGTCCGTGAGTGAATGCATGAATAAGAGTTTAAAAGGCACCAGACGAATTTCTAAGCACAGCAGAAAAATAACTTATTGTGGGCAAGGAAACTGGCGTCCATGAGGTGAAAATGAGAGAGGGAAATAACTTCAAAGAGCCTAATAAGTCTAAAAAAAACAAACCACCAGAAGTAACCCCAACTTACTGTGAGTGGAAAAGATAGACTCCCAAAAGTTAAGGATGAAACTCACCATATTGCGAGTAGAAAAGATGGACTCCCAAAAGTATAAGTGCATGAGAGAGTAAGGTGCAAAGAACAACTCTCAAAGTCCGAGCTACACTCATACCTTGTTGTAAGTGACGAAGATGACCTCCCTCAGGTGAAAGTGCATGGGTGACATGGTTTCAAACAGCCTGTCCAGCACGAAGTCCACCTCCCGTTTCCTCTGGTAACCGTCAGGCAGCCTTCTGACCAGCCGCATCACAACCTGAAATAACAGCCAAATCAGCTCAGAAGTTAAGCTTTGGAACACACACACACACACACACACACACACACACACACACACACACACACACACACACACACACACACACACACACATACACACACGCGCACACATACACACACACACACACACACACTCACACACATACACACACACACACACACACACACACACACACACACACACACACACACACACACACACACGCACACACACAGACTAAGCATGAAGAAGGAATATCATTAATTGTTTATTCAAGTCTAAAACTGAAACGAGTGTGAGATTATGTTTCCCTGTATCAGAGAGATTAACATTCTTTTCTGGCGTGTTACAATGTACAGTTTCCGCCTCCTGCACGTGGGTTTCTTTCTTTCTTTCTTTATTTGGTGTTTAACGTCGTTTTCAACCACAAAGGTTATATCGCGACGGGGAAAGGGGGGAGATGGGATAGAGCCACTTGTTAATTGTTTCTTGTTCACAAAAGCACTAATAAAAAAATTGCTCCAGGGGCTTGCAACGTAGTACAATATATTACCTTACTGGGAGAATGCAAGTTTCCAGTACAAAGGACTTAACATTTCTTACATACTGCTTGACTAAAATCTTTACAAACATTGACTATATTCTATACAAGAAACACTTAACAAGGGTAAAAGGAAAAACAGAATCCGTTAGTCGCCTCTTACGACATGCTGGGAAGCATCGGGTAAATTCTTCCCCCTAACCCGCGGGGGGCACGTGTATTTAACCAGCAACTTCCCGGCGTTAGCATACACCAGGGATCGCGTTTACGCACGATTTGTGCGTATTTGACGCATTTTAAAAGTCGCTGACGCGTTTTTTTTCGCCGCGCCGCGTAAGCCATACGCAAAAATATTGTAACTTTTTCTTGTCTTCACGCAGCGCTTTTGCTCTGACTTAATAATCACCCGATCCTGAAACTGACTATAGGGCTCGAGAAGTGACGACACACATGAAATCTGCGCGTCAAAACTAAAGTCCGTTTCTTTTTGCATCGAAGTATCGCAAACGAACGTAACGAGGGTATTACCAGATAATGTCTTGTCGGATAATGAAACAGACATTAGCTGCTCTCCCATCTCGCGCTTCCAAAAGGCGGAAAGTGTGTCTAGTCGTATTAGAGCGGGAAACAAACTCGCAAGGCCCGAAGGTTGGAGACAGCAGGGGTGTTATTCGACAGGCGTGCGCGGAGTTCGACAGGAAAACTCGCCGTATTTAGGTAAGGAGTGTCTTTAAGTCTTTCGTGCGTGTTTTGTTTGTGTCTGTACGTGTTTTCGTAGTACGCAAAAATATTGGTCCGTGACGCGTTTTTTTCGTTTCGTTGCGTATGACTTACGCGTTTTTTAAAAAGCTAGCGCGATCCCTGATACACAGAAGGCCAAAACGAAAATGAGTCATTCCTACTTCAAATGATCGCTAGTTAAACCATACAATTAAAACTCTTTCTAATTGTGTGCTGTCATCACTTAATTGATTCTTCAAAGATTTAGCTGAGATTTACATTACTTCATGTT
>NC_090246.1:18920349-18972849 GCF_037325665.1 Littorina saxatilis
GAGACCGGAGGTCGAGATTTTGATATCACTGTCGAAACAGACCAATAGCAGAAGATATCATCACACAGTCAGTCAATGTTAGATATATTGCTAATTCTCTGGACATTTTGTATTTACTGTAAAGAAATTACAAAAGTATTTGTCTCAGTTTTGGCTGTTCCATATCCCTCCCTCTGATTATTATTTCTTTTTGTTCACTCTTTTCTTGTACTTTTCAGTATTTCAAAATGTCTTTTCTTTCAAAAAGTCTTGAGTCACTTGCTCAACTAAATTCTGGGATCATTACATTTTCATATATATTTGTTTGTTTTTAAATTTAGGTGTTTTTGTTTTTGAAGTGGGGAAGCAATAAAGAGGTCGTCGATATCAAAACTGATATCGACGGAAATGTCGTCGATATCACTTTTGCACTGAGCTCAGTTTTGCCCAATTGACCAATGGAAATCCACGTAACATATGAAATAGCAATATACATCGATAGTTCACATTACTCACACATTTTCTTATAATGTATTTCACCCACAACCTTTAATATTCAATTGAGGAGGAAATGCGCTTGTTTATTTCAACGCGTATTATTAGGTGGCACGAGACTCTCATGTACTCTATTACATATGTCATATGCATTTAGAACCTCCCTTTGTTCATCAAATCTGTAATATTCAAAACAAATCCAGATCAATTATGTGTTCTGATCTAACACGGTTCCAAGAAAGATAGAGGAGGTGTAGACTTAAGCCTACTGACATCTCTAGCAGGCTGTGCCATTCCGTACACCGGAAGTCCCATCACGCGCCGGAAGTTAGCCACCTGGACGTCTCTCATGGACCCGAGAACATCCAGACCGATGTAGCTGTCGGACACCTGAAACAAAGTACAACACATCTACACGTAAAGGTTTCATGGTACTTTGAAACAAACTACAACACACATATAATTATGTTAATGTTTCATGATACTTTGAAAACAAAATACAACACACCTATATGTAAAACTAGAATGAATACCCGCTTCGCCGGGTACCCGGCTTCGCCGGAAAGAAGTAGAGCCGAATGATACCCGGTTTCGCCGCGCAGAAGTAGAGCCGAATACCCGGCTTTGCCGGATACCCGGCTTCGCCGGGAAGAAGTAGAGGAACACCCGGCTTCGCCGGGATGAAAGCGTTAATGTGGACAGTGACCTTCTAAAAATAGTAACGGGAATATCCGGCTTCGCCGGGATGAAAGCGTTGTGGACAGTGACCTTCTAAAAATAGTAACGGGAATATGGATTGACGCCACACGAAGGAAGGGAGATAAACGCAAAACACTGGAGAAGATAAGGAAGAGTTACTGGGAATGGATCTGGGAAGATGAACAGAAAAACCAAAATCGGTTGAGCGCTGCGCGCTGAGAGCACGTGTTGAAAATTCTCATCGACCAGGTTGTGTCCGGGATCTACCTGAATATGCCCACCAAATTTGAAGCAGATCCATCAAGAACTTTGGCCGTGCATCGCGAACACACACACACACACACACACACACACACATACACACACACACACACACACACACACACACACACACACACACACACAGACACACACACACACACAGACAGACACAAGCCGTATATAGATATAGATGTTCATGGTTCTTTGAAAACAAAATACAACACACATATGGGTTATTCCCCAGAGGTGGGTACCATTTTGTGACATGCATTATCAGTCCTTTAAATGCTTAAAACGTACATAATCTATTCTCTTTACTTTTCTTCATTAATATTCCAATTAGATAATGATAGAGACATTTAACAAAAACACATTACTATACATTGTTGACGTTTTTTTTATTGTTAGTATTCAAATGCATGTCCCATCCTATGGTTTCCATGTTACGCGAGTGGTGTACTTGAGTGAAATGTTTGTTATTACTTGAACGTAGACAAACAAAATGTGCAAGTATTTCTAAATCTGTCTCTGCAGGCCAAGGATATATAATATGGAACCAGTCTTCATTAATGAAATTAATTTGTATGGCTAAAATTAGTTAGATAAAAGAAATGTCACCTTCGTTACATGGTTTCCACTGGTACACAGCTCTGGAGAATTACCCCTATACAGGGCCGGACCAAATGAGTTGTAAGGGGGGGGGGGGGGGGGGTTCCTCCTTTTTTGGGGGGGGGGAGGCAAATCAGCGAAAAAAAACAAAAAACAAAAAAAAACACCCACTCAAAGCAAGGTACATGCTTTTTCCAGGGGTGGGGTTCCGGAACCCCTGGAACCCCCCCCCCCCCCCTGGGTCCGGCCCTGCTATATGTTAATGTTTCAAGGTACTTTGAAAACAAAATACTACACACCTATATGCAAAGGTTGCATGATACTTGGAGAACACAGATCATAGTTCTTTAATTGTGAGACCAGCACAACATAAAGCATACTCATGTCTTACTCCGTTTACAGGGGCATGACAACATTTCATTTCATTTCTTTCATTTTCATTTTCATTACTTTATTGTCCCATCGCTGGGAAATTCGGGTCGCTTCCTCCCAGTGGAAAGCTAGCAGCAACGGAGTCGCGCTACCCAGGTGTCTGCGTGTTTAGGTGTATTCAGCCACCTGCACTTATGGCAGAATGACCAAGGTCTTTTACGTGCCATTGTGATGACACGGGGGTGGGACATGGCTTCCGTCTCTGGGTCTGCACATAAAGTTGACCCGTGTCCGTCCCGGCCCGAATTCGAACCTGCGACCTTTCGATCACAAGTCCAGTGCTCTACCAACTGAGCTACCGCAAAGGAAAAACCTAACAGTGATGGAGCTAAGTGAAAGAGTCCTTGGTGTATTCTTATTTTAACTAGTAGTACATTTGATGTCTTTGAAATTTGCTTAAGCTCAGAAAATCGATGCCAAGACAATACATTCAGCCAGAAAGGTAGAATTACAACGACGTTTTTGCGAGTGAACATAACAGGGGCTGGATTTAGGTTAACTTTCAGTGTGTATTTTCTGTATGTGGCAATATGTGGCTGTCTGGATGTGCGTTGATTCGTTATGCAGTTCTTACCAAACATCTTCTCCCAGAGGTCACAAGGGAGGCAGGCTCGGTTTTCTTGGACAGGTCGAGGTTACACATGACACACACGATCCCTGGATGTCGTTCTAACCATTGGCTGTAGGACAGCGCAAGACCCTGCTGAAACTGGACATAGAGATGTTACTGTTAGTGATACTTACATTAGTGCAAATAAAGAAAAATGTATTGTCACGCTCATAAGATGCCTTTGTCATTTTTTGATGTTTTGAGAAAAACGCAAAAAAACTTCTTTGGTTTCTGAACAATCTGCCCGTCTCATTGGCTCACGTAAGTGTAGCCTATGCGATGCTGACTTTTGTCTGTCTGTGCGTGCGTGCGTATGTATCTATGTATGTATGTATGTATGTATGTATGTATGTATGTATGTATGTATGTATGTATGTATGTATGTATGTATGTATGTATGTATGTATGTATGTATGTATGTATGTATGTATGTATGTATGTATGTCTGTGGTAGAAACTTTAACATTTGACTGAACACCGAAATACTAATTTTACCTGGTTATTATTCAAGCAACAGCTTCAAAGTATTGAAGCAATGATCAACATTTCGTCGGCACGTATGTAGTTAAAGTGTGTATCCAAAGAAAACGGGTGGTGGGGGGTTTTGGGGGGGTAAAAACAGGTGACTGGTTTGTGTCGTGTGTGGTATGTAGACCAGGTCAGGGGTCAAGGTTAGGTCAGATCGCGTGAAGGATTGTGGTATAGATACAGTTATCACCGAGCTGCAGTTCGCCGATTCGGAGAAGACGATTTCACATTGTTCGGTTTCGTAGCTCCAGAAAAATAGATAAGGAAGATACCAAAGGAGATTTCCTACAGGTTAATCTGCACAGCGTGTTTCCAGTGTCTGCGCGAGGAAGCGCTGTCGAAAGCGCAGTGTCGATCTGTCCATCTGGCAGTCGTGTCCCGTAAGTAGGCTACAGACAGACAGATCTAGATCTAGTGTCTCGCACTCTTGCACCGTGTCACCGCTATGCTTACTGTGTGTGTGTATGTGTGACGGAGTGATTGAGTTTGTGTTACTGTTTGTCGATTTCTTACGTGAGCCTTGAAGGCTTCGCCTCTTGTTTTAGTTATAAGTTGCAAACTGCCTATCTTGAGCTGTTACCACGGGGTAAACGTGAGATACAGAGCTGACAGCAACGTGTTAAATCAGCAAAACTGCATAACAACCCACACAGAGCTTGTGCATACCTTCACATTTGTAAAACAAGTCTTCCTGTATCATAAGGAAAAAGTGCCTAAATCAAGAAACGAGATCGGCAGTTTTGCTTACGTTACCGTGGCAATGGTTTCCGATGGTCTGAGAGTTTGTACTCTCTAACACATGATAGATACCCTTCCAGTAGCTTCCCCTGTGTTTTCACAACAGAAATGCCTAACACTGGTATTTTTCTTATGAGCGTGACGGTATGTTACATTTATAAAACTTATGTTCATCCAAAGAGAAAAAAGGGGTTACATAAAGGGAACTTGGTACAAAACTTAAACATCAAGCAGGTTATGTTCATTATAACCGAAGAAGAAAGGCAACTAAATATTTTATGTTCCACCTTTACAAAACCGTGCAATTCCTCAAACTACACCAAGAAGAAGGTAAAAAACAACAACAACAAAAAACACGTCTTGTTGTTAATTGTCCTCCTTGAAATGTAAACTCTGTTATATTAAAAATATTGGAACCACAGAGGGTTAAGAATGAGCTTCAAAAGAATGAAAACAATGCTAAAAAGTTTTGAATAAACGAAAAGTCCTAACAATATCAGCAATGGCTAAATTCAGATTCCGTAACGTCACCATTGATTCAAAAACTGGAAATGCAATTTCCGACGCAGTGTGAGGCCTAGCAAAACCATTTTTTCTACTGGCGAGGCTTTTTGAGCTCAAAAGATTTTAGGTTTCACGGAGAGGTAAAGAAACTGGATGCCAAGGAAACAGAGAGAGAGAGAGAGAGAGAGAGAGAGAGAGAGAGAGAGAGAGAGAGAGAGAGAGAGAGAGAGAGAGAGAGAGAGAGAGATGTAGAGAGAGAGAGAGAGAGAGAGAGACGTAGACAGACAGACAGACAGACAGAGAGGCGTACAGAGAGACAGACAAACGACAGACAAAAAGACAGACCGACAGACAGATAAATCGAACACCCTCATGTGTCTCTCCCCCTGTGCATATGTATATATATATATATATGTGCACACTTACCTGATCGTGAAGGTAGGCGTTGAAGGCAATAAGGAAGAGATAGCGCTCTGTGTATTCCTGACACAGCTGGTACAGGTGGTCTCTGTAGTGGTCGGCCTGCAAAACAACAAACAACCTTACACACACAGAATATGCTGCATGCAACATCCTAGCACTTCGAGGTAAACGTCAACAGTTTTAAGGCATAACCCTACAACCTTGAGGCTAAAGCGTACACGATTTTACTTGAAACGGCTGGACAAAAAATCACCCTGAGTAAAATTTCTCAATGGTTTTATTTTATTTTATTTTTTTATTTTGCTGTCTCTAATTTTTTTTCCTTGCGAAAAGCCTACAGTCTTGAGGTGTCGTAACTCTGGAACAAACGCCCACAGCCTTAAGGCTAAAAACCTAGAAACTTGAGACAAACTTTCAAATAAAAAGTCTGAAGACTAAACCCTACAATCATGAGGTAAATGCTTGTAACTCTGGGGCACACGCACACAGCCTGAAGGCTGAAAACCTAGAAATGTGAGATAGATCCTCAACTTTGGGACAAAAGACTTAAACTTAAACCGAAGACTTAAACTTACACACTTCAGGAAAGAGCCTCCAACTAAAGGAAAATATATTTTACCTTTACACAAAACTCTCTATATATACAATCTTTGGGCAAAAGCCTAAAACCTTGAAGCTTAACCTACCTCAAACAATATAAAAGCATAGCCTGCATGAACTACCTAATGTCGATCATGGAAACCCATAACCTTGACATAAAGGCCTAAAACCTTGAGACAAACGCCTACAATCCTAATACAAAATCATAGCCTGAAGCTTGGGGTAAATTAATCAACATCTAAAAGGAAAAGCCGACAGAAAATGATTGGTTTTGAGTGCAAAGCCTCCAGAAAGCGATTAACCCCCAGACGAAAGCCTGCACAAACTAGAACACCTAGAAACAAAAAGAGATGAACTCAGACATGAAGAGAGTGATGGGAAGATGAAACGATTATTTGACCTCAGGGAGACGCGTCTGGACAACATTCAGTTTCGCTGATTGAATAGATGGGGGTTGTAGCAGTGCACAAAACAGTTTTCCTGAATAAAAACGACAAAAGTACACGTTTTCGCGCTGAGTGTCGAAGTATTTGTGAGCCTACAAGGAATCATTTGACCTACTTGCTTCAGCTGGCGTGCATCCTTATATAAAACGTTAACCCCACTCGTTAAACTGGCTAAAGACCGATTAGTTCTACCTCAACTAGACACCAAATTCTTTTGTAAAACTGTTAACCATATTTTACTTATCCAAAACAGCGTACTGGTAAGTCTCAGTCTTTGTATGTGTCGTGCCGAATTCACGGAATTGCCGAATTCGCGGAATCGGCAAAATTTGAGCCCACTTCGCGTAATCGGCAAAACGCTGCCCATTACGCGAAATCGGCAGCGTTTTGTCGAACACGAGTAAATTTGTAACCCTCCACCATGTCACCTTGCATGATTTTCATATATTTTATATTTTCCTGAAGAGTTTTTAATGCTCTATCTAGTGGTGAAAACCGTTTTAGAAAAGAGCGAACACTTTTTGAGTTATAAGCCTGTGACTAAGGTGACCCTCACACTGTTACCAGACACCCCCCGGACTTATAATTATTAAGCCTAGCGCAGAACCGCGCGAGGTGACATGCGACTCATTCCGTGGTGGAGGGTCACATTTAGGCTTCTAACATGTGCAATACAGGTTTGACCTGAACAACACTGACATGGCTTGTATTGGGGGATGGGAAAGCTGTCCACCTTGGGCCGAGATGCACGAGAAAATTACCAACCGCTTGGGAGCCAGCCGCGGTGTTGGATTGGTTAAAATTGAGATTTGTTGTGATTTCAACGAACCAAACTCCGCGGTTTGTTCTCACACGTTTGGGTGGCGCCCACATTCGGTTCGTGCTCCTCAGCCCTGGAGTTCACTATGTACAGCAATAGCAAGTTTGCCTCGCAGTGAGGAACAAATGCTGCGCTATGGGCTAAATTACTTGGTATGGCTGGACAAGAAATGAGCCTGAGCACAAATTTCAATGTTATTGTTGTTGCTGTCTCCAATTCTTTTTTCTTGCCCAAGTTCTTCTGCCCTAAATCCGCACATCTCATTTTTCACTGCTCGAACTTTTAATCCTAATTTCGTTCTGGACTGAGGTGCTTGAAGCCAAACTGGGTCCTACCCAACTGGGACCAAACGGCTGGGTCTGATTGGTTGAAATTAAGACACACACACACACACACACACACACACACACAGACAGATAGACAGACACAAGTCGTATATATATATAGAAGTTAAGTGATGGTGCTATCACTTGTTCGCTATGTTGTATTCGTAAATGTGCATTGCTTATTACTTTAAGAACGTGTCTATAAGCATTTCGCTTGTTATCGTTCCATGTGTTTTTGTGTGTGTTAAACGATTGAAAACATGAAGAGTAAATTAAACATGCTCAAACCAACACTGACCTCGATGTTGTTGCTAATAGGAAAGCTGTCCAGTTTGACCTTAGTGTCCGCTACACAGGCGCTCAGTCCGCACAGCGTGGAACACTGCTCGACCACCCAGTCAACCTGAAAAAACAACAGTCGGTCAAAGTAAAAAATACATGCAAATGAGATTCATGACACTAATCAAACGCTACATTTTACCATGACCCACTGAGACCGACCAGCTTGAGTGTCTGCCGTATTCAATGCCCCTGGTCAAAAGTGCATTATTTACAAGTAAGATGATGCACTTTCTTCAGAGGGTAGCCCACCCCACCGACCCGACATCCCGCCCTGGAGCGTCTGTAAAATCGGTAAGTCTGGCAGCGGAACGAAATTAAGATGTGGATGGGTTGGGGCGGTGTGAGAGCACACCGGGACAAGTAACAGGTGTTAGGACAGAAGAATAAAAAAAAATAAAAAAAGAAAGAAGAAAAAAAGATGATGCACTGGTGCTTTAGTGCAAAATGTCGCCGCATCTATATGCAACCGTCGATCGGGAATGGGGGTGAGGGTCGGGGTGCGGGGGTAGGTGGGAGAGGAGGTGTTGTCCGGTTTTGGTGTTGCTGCTTTAGCTCTGCCTTCAGAGTGTGTGTGCATCGTGTGTGTGTGTGTGTGTGTGTGTGTGTGTGGGTGTGAGTGTGTGTATGTGTGTGTGTGTGTGTGTGTGCGTGTGTGTGTGTATGTGTGTGCGTGCGTGTGCGTGCGTGCGTGTGTCAGTGTGTGCGTGCGTGCGTGTGTGTGTGTGTGTGTGTGTGTGTGTGCTTGCGTGCGTGCGTGCGTGCGTATGTGTGTGTGTGTGTGTGTGTGTGTGTGTGTGTGTGTTTTGTCAAATTGAAACCCATTCACGATGACAGCGCAGCAACGTACCACAACCTTCACAAGAAAACAAATATTCTTCCGATGATGAATCAACGCAATTCATACGAGGACAGCTTGTTTCTGTATTCATCTGTATCCACTATCTGTTTTCCCATTGGCTTTTTGAAGGAAAAAGATGGACGAATTCGTTGGTCAAAGGGTTTTGCAATTGTTCTTAAATACGGTAGACGTTATGTGCATTCTCTGCAATCAGTCTTGCAGCTAATTACCTTTCATAAATGTAGGTGATTGTTCTTATACATCACTGAATAATACAAAGCACTTTTTGTAGATTGTGTTTTTCTGCATAAATTGTAAATTTAGTTAAACTTTTATTTCCAGACTGTTGTAAAAAATATAACAACTAAACAATACTCTTGAGTGAAACTGTAATAGTCACACATTTGTTAACGGTCATTTTCCTTCTGGCCTTTGTTGCAAAAATCATACCAACAATAAAATCATGCAAGAATCCACGGTGGGCTATGCAACCTAAATACGATCAAGTGTTGCAACACTTGAATTGTAAACTAAATTTCATTTTTTGGATGAGAAACAAAACACACAAAAAACAAGAAAAGTGAAGAAACTCCAGAGGAAACATTTGGAAAAAAAGAACAAACAAAAGACGAAAGTTTGGAGAAAAAAAAGCCAAGAAAAGAGCAATCGCCAAATTCGTCTGCAAACGATAACCACAGAGAGGCACAATCCATCTTGATTTCAGAAACAGCAACAGGCCACTTACTCTGGTGGCTCTGACTCTGCCAAAAGAAGGGATCCACAAATTAGGTTACAAGACGCAGCGGAAACGCTAAATAATACTTCAAGGACCTGCATCGGCGTTCGATTACAAGTTAAATCAGTTTAGCGGGGAATTTAATCACATAATCCAATAACTCAGCTCGGCTCAAGCTATCGTTAACCCAATTTCTTCAAGACACACATCAAACTGGGAAATGCAGATTTGGACGGAAAAAGAGAAACAAAATAAAAAACAAAATCTACCTAACAAGCCTCAAAGTCCCTCAAAGAAAGTGGAGCAACCGACTAAAGCAATTAAGGAAAGAGCTCTGTAACGAGAAGGATAAAACGGCAACGGAGTAAATCGTGTCCACAATGAGGCCAATTCTGCAAGCAGCACACGCTATAAGTACAGAAAACAAGGCACACACAAAAAGAGGAGGAGGAACCGCTTTGTCGATTTTTCGTATGACCCACTTTGGCATGCAATGTAACTCGTTTCTGGTTCTTTTTTTAAGCGGACACAAAGCTCTTGCTGTAGGTCGCTTGATTTTTGTTCAAAGTTCTTTTTAACGATATCCGTTGAGAGATTCGGCTCAAGATATTACACGCTGAAATGGCTTTTAAAGAGAGGTAAAAACCACATCGAAAGACAAGGGAAATGTTCAAAGACTCATAAAAGTTTCCAGAAAAAAAAGTTTGAGGCTAATACAATTTAAGTGCGGAAATGGTAACAGAATACATGTGATTACAAACTCAGGAAGGTACGGCTACCCCCCGCGGGTTAGGGGGAGTCCCATATTGGTTGGGACGAGAAAGAATGTACCCGATGCTCCCCAGCAGCATGTCGTAAGAGGCGACTAACGGATTTTGTTTCTCCTTTTACCCTTGTTAAGTGTTTCTTGTATAGAATATAGTCAATTTTTGTAAAGATTTTAGTCAAGCAGTATGTAAGAAATGTCAAGTCCTTTGTACTGGAAACTTGCATTCTCCCAGTAAGGTCATACATTGTACTACGTTGCAAGCCCCTGGAGCAAATTTTTGATTAGTGCTTTTGTGAACAAGAAACAATTGACAAGTGGCTCTATCCCATCTACCCCCTTCCCCCGTCGCAATATAACCTTCGTGGTTGAAAACGACGTTAAACACCAAATAAAGAAAGAAAGGTACGGCTGCGTCTTAATGAGCGTAACATTGTCTGCGAATAGTTTTTTCCTGTCTTATTTTCTTCCTTACTTTTCCACCAATCCTCATCCCCCCCACTTTCTTTAATGTCCTTGATGATTGTGTCCCCTACTACGCGTACACTACCCCCCCCCACACACACACCCATCTCCCCCATGCCCCCCGCCATATACACACATATTATTCGCTGCAATCAATTTTTCCCCTAATTTTACACATATATGTCTACAGTAATCGCGCCAGCCATGATTAAAACCTGTATTTCACGGAAACAGGTTATTTCGTAACGCCATCCAATCAAACCAAGTCATAAGCTCGCCGATTTCATTTCCGATAACATACCGGACATTTCCGTTTACAAAATCATTGCCTTATTTATTACCTTCCTGCCTTCCTGTTTACACTATAACATGTTTGGTGGCTATAGTTGTCCGACCAGCGTTTGTGTTGGTCCGAGGGGGATCATATCGTCTTCTGTTTCATCTGTATCGACCGAGACCGCAAGGCCGAGGTTGATTACTATGTAACAGAAGGCGATACGCTCCCCTTGGACCAACAAAAAAAGCTGGTCTGGCCAAAAGCCACCACCGTTTTGTCATCATTTCATCTTGGTAGTGCTAAAAAGGAATGCACAATGACCGACAGGGAGCGTAACTTTTAGAATGCAATTTAGGGCCCCAATGCGCGTCAGAAGTTCAAGCGTTTGCACCATATTCATTTTGTATGTGATGTCAAAAGTAAACTTTGTGTCGCATTTCTTCGAGTCTACAAATTCATTGAGCTGCCATCCTATTTCCGAGGTCAGTCACTTTGAAGCAGTTACCTTTTCTTTTAAGTATTTTTAAGACTTTTCGTTGCACAATTTGCGATTGCACAGCTTAGTTGCAAATTGACCATGAGTCGTCGCGGTAATTTACAACATTGATTGGGTCTTTGAGATACAGTATACAGTCGTTGTCCTCGGAAACACAAATCCAAAACTGCGATGGTTCCACATAATTATAAAATAAACAGCCTGATTGGCTTTCACTTGTCAAAGTGAGTCAAACAGTTATGACTTGAATAAACTGTTTGACTCACTTTGACAATCCACGTTTCAACTTATAGCTCAAACCCATCCATTACCTCGATTTGTCACACCTGAACAGTGTTGTTTGTTACCCATCTGGTTAGGAATGAACATTCGTGAAAATGCTGACAAAAACTGTTGTTCATATTCACACACATGAAATCACTGTTACATACTTAAAAAAACCAAAAACCACTTATTCTTCCGTAACTGTCCATGGCGGGATAGAAGGAAACCAGCGCGACTATCAAAACTTCTTGTCTTTCCTTACTTCTTTCTTGATCTTCCATCCGTTGTCGATCTCCTCCATGAGGAGCTGAACAGCCTTGAGGTCCCTGAGAGCGCCTTTCTGGTCAGAATTGCCCGGCCAGTTGCTCTTCTTGGTGTTGTGGTGCTCAGTCTGACCGCTGCCGCTTCGGCTGATCTCGGGGGTGCTCCGGCCACTACTGTTTCGGCTGGGGGGACTTCGGTTGCTTCCTCCGCTAAAAGAAACAGAATAACCAAATATGAGTGGCTCAGAAATGGTATCCTCTTTTTAAAAGTATGTATCAGAAATAAACATCTCTTTTATAGGCCCAATTCCAGAATGTAACACACGGTGGTAGACAAAAAAAGGCGAAGAGTACGAGTCTGGACAAATTGTATCACATATCCTTTTAACCTTTTTACTGGCCCCCCGCCCCCACCCCTTTTTCTGTTATTTTTCTCCACTTTCTTTATCGCATTAACATTAATGTCCCTAATTAGGCGCTAGATCCTGTGAGGACGTAAAGCACTAGTTGTCAGTCAGTCATGGAAGAAATGGTACGTCACTACAGAGGAGTTTCACTAATGAGTTGCGAGTCGCGTTGCAGGGAACGAAAGTGCATTGGACTACATCAACTCTCTTTTTCAGGTAACTTACACGGGATAATGTACACGAGAATGTGCCCAAATAGGTAGGAACCAGCAACTGGGTCGGAATGGTTCAATTACAATACTTTATTTAACGAGGGTAATAGAATAAGCAGTAATTTGCTTTTATTGTAGCCTACATCTGGCCCTCGTCCTGAAGAGAGACTAATCTACAGTGGCTAAATTATAAACAAATAAATGTAGCACTTGATTAGTGTCATGAATCTCATTTGCATGTATTTGTACAAATAAACTGCAGTAAGAACTGATATTATAAATGTACATACAATTCATTACAGAAGACACATGCGAGTTCGTGTGTTGTGTGTAAAGTAGGCTTATTAAAGCGAAGATTAAAATTGTAAGTAGCAGTCTGGAACACACTGTTGACAACAAACCAAGAAACCAAGAAATACTGCACCGAGATCTGAGAGAAAAAAAAGAGAAAAGAAACAAGAACGAAAGAAGATTGCTCGCCGAACAACAGCTTCAGAAGGGAAGCCCATAGAAAGGTTGATGACCAGTTTGTCTTTAATAATTCAGCCACGGTCTCGGGAAAAGCCTCTGTAGACTCACTAAATCTAATTGATGAGAAATAATGGCTTACAGTTACTCACCCAATATGTCTCTCTCTCTCTGTCTCTGTCTCTGTCTGTCTGTCTGTCTGTCTGTCTGTCTCTCTCTCTCTGTCTCACCCTCTCTCTCTCTCTCTGTGACTCCCTCTCTTCTCTCTCTCTTTCTGTCTCTCTCTCCCTCCCTGTCTCTTTCCCTCTCTCTCTGCCTCCCTCCCTCTCTCTCTCTCTCTCTCTCTCTCTCTCTCTCTCTCTCTCTCTCTCTCTCTCTCTCTCTTTCTCTCTCTCTCTTTCTCTCTCTCTTGCTGTTCTCAGTCTCTATCGAGAAAGATCTTCGCTACAGCTGAATTCGTGTTGTGCTGCTTCTTTGACCTCAAATAATGTTCTACTTCCTCAGTAATTTCATATAAATAATTCAGCGCAACAATCGCTTTATCTGCTCCCCACGGAGGAGACAAATCTGTGTGCATGGAACAGACAGCTACAGCTTTCTTTTTCCTTGTTCCCATGAAGAAATATTGAGGGGCTTTTCTACAATCCTCAGGGCAGTGCGTTTTATGTGCGTGGAGCAGAAATAAAATGGCCATGTTTTGTATGCAACGTTCTTTTCAGTCCTGCATCATGGAGAACGAAAACCTCAAACTGCCTTTACCCGTGCTCGTCTTATGTTAGCGGTTTGTGATCATGAAACAAACTGTTCATAGGTACTAGGTGTGACTGGTGTGTCCTATGCTCTCTACCATTACAGATATATTATATTCAACATTAATGCAACTATTAATTCCGTGGACGACCTTCTGCCACAAGGCGTGTGAGCTTACTTCAGTGCTCTCGCCAAGAGTGACTATGTATTTGGTTTGCAGTTATACAGGGTGACACAAAACAATGCAACCCACAAACATGCTAATAACCTCTACATCTGTTGACCGAATTACTTAATATTTGGTTTGTATAAACGTCAGCTTATGCGTGACCAGTCGAAAAGGGGGTAATTTTGTAGATCTATTGAAAAAAAGTTTCCAAATTCGGGAATTAACTCAACAGAACGAGATTTGACGGGGCATGCTTTAGCTGAAGTTAATGTACACTAAACATGAAGTATTTTGGTCAATAGATGTAGACGTTATTAGCATTTTTGTGGGTTGCATTTCTGGGGGGTAACCCTGTATAAAGAACAACAACAACGGACCATGCCACAAAAGTCCACTGATCTCTAAAACAACCGTCCTACTTCTGCTAGAAGAGACCCACGGCACAACACACGTACAGATACAGACAAATACACCCCCCCCCACACACTCACAGACACACACACAGACACACACATCCATTAACACACACGCATACACCTAACACACACTCCTAACACACACTCCTAACGCACACACACACACACACACACACACACACACACACACACACACACGCACAGACACACACACAGACACACACATCCACACACACACACGCATACACCTAACACACACTCCTAACACACACACACACACACACACACACACATTCACACATACACACCCACACACACACTCTCTCTCTCACACACACACACACAGACACACACACACACACACACACACACACACACACACACACACACACACACACACACACACACACACACACATATTGGTGAAACCAATTTCATGCGCAGAAAGCAAATACTACACAGAGTACTACAATCCCAGCCGGTCCCACATTATAAAACAAACAGCTTGAAAGGTCAATGCTTCTGGCATGCACAGTAAAATGAAGTTAAGTTTAAGATTTTACCTGCCCTCATCCAAGAATCCCATTTTGTGCGCATACAGCAGACATCCCATTGCTTTTCCCAGAGTGCTGCGTCCTTGGCCAGTTCCACATACAAAGTACACGGCTGGAAAGTCCGGTACAGAGGACGAGAGGAAGCGGGGGTTCTCCTGTAACAATGAGAAGTTAATAGGATCTTTAGAGGCTGAGGAAAAAGTGCAGTTGTTGTCAAAAGCTGTCCTTCAAATCTACCTTAACTGAAATATGGTTCATGTACTAACACGCATTCACCCACGCCATCCATGTCTTATTTGTCCTGCTTTCCTATTTTACATACCCCACCTTTAAATACCTTATCATTCTTTTCAATTTTTCAGTTCATAACTTCTGCAAATTGACCTCCATTTCAAGAATTTCATCTTTTTCAAGACCTGATTTTCTCAGAGTTTTGAAGGTCGTGAAAAAAAAGGACGGGGGTGTGGGAGGGTGGTGAACCACTGTACATAAAGGGAAAGTTTGTGGGCGTGCTTGTGTGTCTTTTTAATCTAAGACTAATGTCGCCAATGTTTTTACAGAGTGACGTTAAATAAACGATTTTATCATCATCAAAAAAGGGACGGGAGGTTCCATTTTAGCTTCTTGTTTGTCAATTTTAAAGACCGATCGGTCGAAGTCCCTGTGAATGTTTCATGTTGTCTAAAATCAAACGTTCATTAACCTTCTTTTTGAATTTAAAAATATTATAGCAATTCAATAACTATCAAAACCAACATTAAAAACAAAGAAGGCAATGTATGAATTACCGAAACCAACAAAGACAGCAATACATCTAACCCGACACAACACGAAGATATGAATACATCCACTATCGAGACCAACATTCCTACATGCATGGTGAAGAATCAACTACAGTCACCAACATTCAACCATAAATAGTAACATGAGACCAACGCAAAATAAAAGATAACCATACATTTACTATCCAGACAAACACATAACAAACAAGAAATTCCTATGAGGTAGGAAAAACACCCCCGTCAAAGGGAAATAACCTTCTCAGTTGGTGGCAGTGACTGAGTGAGAATGGTTATTTCCCTTTGACCATGAAGATGTCCCTGTATAAGTCCTTGTATAATTTTAATCCACCAATAACTCCCTAACCGTGTGTTTGACTGGTCCCAATTTTTGTAAGGACCGTCTCAGGAATGTATAGAACCTGTTCACCAAGTTTGGTGACGATCGGTCCGTTCATTCTTGAGATCTATATGCGAACACAAACACACAAACAAACACACAAACAAACACACAAACACCCAAACAAACACATCGAGCGAAACCTAAACACACCCCTATACCGGGGGTGTAATAAAAGAATAAATCAACTATCGAGAGCCACACAAAACGAGTAAAATAGCAACGCATTCACTGTCGAGACCAATATTCATACAAAGAGAACGACAGACTAATTCATGAGACAAACATCCGTTGAAAGATGGTGACGAAGTAGCTGTCACCTTAAATGGAGCGAGAAAGTTGTCCACGGTCTCTGTAGATGGAGCACTGTTCTGCGGGAGACACAACCGTCGCGTTCTGCAAACGAAACAAAAGCAGGCGTGATAAGTGATTGCTGCAACCCTGATATTGATTTAAAAAAAGAAACGACAATAAACAATTGGAATCAAGTTCAACGTTATTGCCTACATTTTTTTCAATGAAAAATGTCATTGATTGATACTTGTCTTTTTGACAATGCCACCACAGCAAAAGGGAAGAATGTGCAACAGGCGTTTCATATTTCTATGTCATTTTTGTCTTTGAACTTCTCGGCGATCCAATAGATCTGAGTTCCATGCAACCCCCCCCCCCCCCCCCCCCCTTCTCCCCATCCTCACCCTAACCCCCCACCCCCTGCCCGACATGTACACAATTCACGAACGCTGCGCATTACTCATCATTTACAAGAATGTAGACAAACTGTCAAATGTGCAGATTCCGTGGTGGATAGACCGCACATTTGGTTTATTCTTGAACTTCACTTCACAACACAACGAGAAAAAATACTCAGGCATACCAGCCGATCTATTACTGATTCATTATGTCCGACATCATCCTGCTTTCTCTCTCTCTCTCTCTCTCTCTCTCTCTCTCTCTCTCTCTCTCTCTCTCTCTCCCTCCCTCCCTCCCTCCCTCCCTCCCTCCCTCCCTCCCTCTCTCTCTCTCTCTCTCTCTCCCTCTCTCTCTCTCTCTCTCTCTCTCTCTCTCTCTCTCTCTCTCTCTCTCTCTCTCTCTCTCTCTCTCTCTCTCTCTCTCTCTCTCTCCTTCCTAACCACCTCTTCTTTCCTCGTATTGCTTTTGGTTTGTTTTAATTTAGACTGTTACCAATAGAGTATCAATACTTATCTAGCTGCTACGTCATACTACATCCATGTAATGTGAGATATGCTTGGGTCACGTCACATAAGCCTTTGCTTGAGTGCGTGTCCTTTTTTTTTTTTTTTTTTGTGTGACCTTAGTTGCATGCAAGGCTGCTTCAACCCATCTTTTTTGCCTCTTTCGTCTTTTTTTATTTATTTATATCGGAGGTAGGGGAGGAGAACGTGAGTGGTAGGGAATTAAGGGGTCACGGGAAACATTCTGGTAATGCTTAATTCGTGCCCCACCAAAGCGAACAATCAGCCGTGGGCGAGCGGACCCTCTAATCAGAGACCGATGAAATTGAAAGATTGAAACAGACCCATCACCCTTCCTCTCCATTTTTGGCTCACGTAAGTGTAGCCTATGCGATCGTAACTTTGTCTGTCTGTGCGTGCGTGCGTGCGTGCGTCTGTGCGTGTGTATGTCTGTGGTAGAAACTCTAACATTTGAAGACGTCACATTCCATTGACGTCACATTATGACGTAAGAGGGTTAGACGTCACGCGAAGGAAGTACTGAAAGTCTCGGTCATTATTATTTTGAGCGCGCCGAGACTAGTTGGCAGTCGTGTCCTTGTAAGTAGGCTACATGCAGACAGACAGATCTAGATCTAGTGTCTCGCTTTCTTGCACAGTTTCACCTATGCTCTTTCTGTGTGTGTGTGTGTGTGTGTGTGTGTGTGTGTGTGACGGAGTGATTGAGTTTGTGTTACTGTTTGTCGATTACTTACGTGAGCCTTGATGGCTTCGCCTCTTGTTGTCCTCATTTCCTCCTCAATTTCTCTCTGTCTCAGTCTCACTCTCTCTTTCTGTCCCCGTCAGTCTGTTTGTCTTTCTGTTTCTCTCTCACTGTCTGTCCCTGCCTGTCTGTTTGTCTGTTTCTATCTCTCTATCTCTGTCTCTTTCTCAATGTCCTAGTCACATGTGTGTGTGTGTGTGTGTGTGTGTGTGTGTGTGTGTGTGTGTGTGTGTGTGTGTCGTGTGTGTGTGTGTGTGTGAAAGAGAGAGAGAGAGAGAGAGAGAGAGAGAGAGAGAGAGAGAGAGAGAGAGAACGAGAGAGAGAGAGAGTGTGTGTGTGTGTGTGTGAGAGAGTGTCTGTGTGTGTTAGTAGGGAACGCGGATCGTATCAACTGATGCATCAAATTGATGCATCCAAAACCAAGAATTTGATGCATCATTTTCACAATTTGATGCATCGTTTGGATGCATCAGAATTTTTGGGTTTTCCCGGAAAGTGCCGAGCAAAAAGCAAAATTTGAACCGGAATAGGAAGCGAAACGAACGTCGGAAAACGAAAGTTTCAGTCGAAGGTCAAGGGCGTCAAAACTTCGTGTGCACAGAAAACAAACCGCAAACAAAACAAAAAATGCCTTAAAGGCATATGTACGCGCTCCCGTGTTTACAAAGTGTAGTTTGCCCATAATCGATGTCAAACGCACCATAAGACCATGTAATGACGATATGTCGCCATGCGCGAACCATATACATGCATTACAGCTTGTTTTATAGTCTCAAAAACTTTGGATGTAAACAAAGACGCGGAGTTATTTCCCTTGCGTCAACGCTACCTCTGTTGGCAAATCTATAAATAGGACGATCCAGATCAAAATGAAAATTAACATATCTCAACATTGAAGGGGTCTTAGACCACCATATTTTGCAGGGAACTTAATTTAGCATGTCTCCAGCTGTTGGTAAAGCAGTTAGCGTGTATAGTCATCGAGTACATATGGCTTTAAAATGCATAATGCCGTGACTTTGACTTGTTCCCTATTTAATGATATGTTGTACGTTTATTTTTGTTTTATCTAACCAATTTGTTTATATTCGTCAAAATGTCATTTCAAGTTCAGGCATTTCTTACGGAAAGACCGAAAATGAATGATCTTTCGCATGCATACAAAACCGAAAGTGATGCATCAAAATGATGCATCATTTTCTAAAAGTATGCATCAGTTTCGAATCGGATGCATCAATTTTGGAAAATGATGCATACTTTTTGAAAATGATGCATTAAATTGTGAAAATGATGCATCAAATCTTGGTTTTGGATGCATCAATTTGATGCATCAGTTGATACGATCCGCATTCCGTATGTTAGTGTATCATCAAATGACCGTGGGGAAGTGGGGAAAACACTTGGAAGCAGATCCTCTTCTACCTTTCTGAACTCAGAAGATGGGACAACTTAAAAAATGAATGAAAAGCAGGTCAATATTGAACGTAAATCATAAAGGCTTCTCAAAGAAAAACCTATTACCCTTTCTGTCTGTTATTTAAATTTCTTTTTAACATAATTATATAATTTTCTTGCACATCATTGTATTATTCACGCCGACTGAATTCTTCGCGAAAAAGGAATTGTGTCGCTCTTACCGATCAATAAATGCACTTGGAAGGATGAATTTGGCGACAAAGAACGCAACATTGCGATCTAAATGTTTTCTGTTACTTTTCTTATCCGCCTTTGGTCAGCTAACTTGCAGCTATTAGTGTTTGCTGAACTGTAGCAGGGCGACTAGAACATAAACGCATTATTTTTCCCAAAAGGTAAAGCGTTTAGGCTTTGTCTTCTATTGCACTCTGCCACCTCTATATTTGTATAGTATGAATGAAACACACACACACACACACACACACACACACACACACACACACACACACACTCACTCACACACACACACACACACCCACACAATCACTCACACACACACACACACACACACACACACACACACACACACACACACACCGGGAGACATTGTCATATCCGCACCGTCTTCGTGAAATAATTCAGTCAGGGAAAAAGCAAGAAAAAAAAAGCGCAAAAGTGAAAAAAAGAGACATAGAAGACAAAAAAACAAAACAAACAATAACAGGAGAGGATGAAGGAAGAGAACCAGAAGGAGGAGGAGGAGGACGCCAAAGATGATGATGACGACGATGGCGACCAGGGGGATGGTAAAACATAAACAAAAAGTCGGTCAAAGACAAAGAACAACAGACAGATGTCTATGAAATGCACGCACAAGAGGAATCGGGACCGGTCCAAGTAATGTTTGCCATGCTTTCCCCTGCCCACACACCCTGACGGCGACGATGGGATTCGTTGGCACGGTTTCTCAACACTTGACACGTTTCACAAAGCGATGACGGTGACAGCAAGTCGCGCTGCTGGGACGTGCAGGTGATTGCACAATGTTTCTGATTGCAAGTGCGTTTTAAAAATGTTTATATACACACACAGGAGCTCGAACACACTCACACCCACGCACGTACGCGCACGTAAGCACGTACGTATACGCACGCACGCACTTACGCGCACATACGCACACACTTACGCACACACATATACCCACACACACTGACACACACACAACCAGTGCGAGCGAGCGAGCGAGGGAGAGAAAGAGAGAGAGAGAGACAGACAGACAGACAGACAGACAGACAGACATTGAGTGATTGACAGACAGACAAAGAGACAGACATAAACAGAGAGACAGAGAGAGTGACAAAGACAGAGACAAAGACAGAGACAGTATGGTACTTATTGTCTGCAAATAATGTATGTGCTTATCTCTTAATCAAGAAACTGTACTATATGGATCACAAAGCAGCGTATTCAAGGCCACTGCAAAAATTGCTCCAAGTAATCCGCCAGTACCAGTGTCTGGAAATAATGTATGTGCTTATCTCTTAATCCAAAATAAGGAGGCAAAAACACTGTTTAAGCCCCACAAATATTTGTCCTTATTTTTTATGAAGCTTAATTTGTGCCCCTTATTTTATGCTCCACAAATACAGTTTGTGGCCCACAAAACCAAAATGTGTCCCATAAAAATAAGCCCAAAAAATTGTGAGGCACATTTGCAGTTTGTGGGCCACAAATTTGTGCCCTTATTTTGTTGGATTAATGACAACGAATGCCAAGGATAAGCGTTTTCAAGGCCACTGCAAAAGTTGCTCCAAGTAATTCGCCAGTACCAGTGTCAACCCCCACCACCCTGCACTTCAACCTCCCTGGAGACGGACAGAGGTGTGGGCAAATATATATAGGCGCTCTTCGAACGTGTGGCACGTGCCCTTGTTTCGGGTGCACTGACCGAATGAAGGTGACGTGGAGTGAATAATGTAGACGCGTATCTACAACCGTAGGTGGCTTCTGTCCAGTCTGATGAAGTGGACCCTTGTGGCCACTGCGTGCAGGTGACAGTTTAAGTGGTGGTCCATCCGTCATGGTGTCAATATTAGGTGTAGTTCATGCCAATGACCCGAGTTTGACACACGCACAAACGCGCACGCGTACGCATTCACTCACGCGCGTACCTATATACGCGCGCGCGTACGCACACACACCCGCACGCGTACGCACGCACACATGTACACACACTCACAGACACACAGACTTGCAGACACACAGACACACACACCCACACACACACACCCACACCCACACACACACCCACACCCACACACACACACACATTCATAGGCGCGATTCCATTGCCCTCCCCCTCCCTCTCTCAAAGGAAGGGAGAGACACACAGACGGACAAACAGGCATACAAATAAGGAATACATATAAACAAAACAGACAAACAACAAACAAAGAGAGAGAGAGAGAGAGAGAGAGAGAGAGAGAGAGAGAGAGAGAGAGAGAGAGAGAGAGAGAGAGAGAGAAAGAGAGAGACAGAGACAGAGACAGAGAGACAGAGAGAGGGAGAGAGGAATGGGGGAGCAAGATAGACATGCAGAGTCCATTCAATGTTACCTAACCTGCCCATGTTAACGATTATGTTATGTGGACCACCACAGCTCTTCGCGTGTTTCTATATATCCAATAAGAGCGTCCGTTTTGTTGGATTCAAGCCAAACATCACAAACCTGTCTGCACGATGTTTCTGTGTGTGAGTAACTGATTTCGGAGAATCAGTTGTCGGTTACGATATTAATTCAACAAGAACTGTCCAATAGTTAGAGAAAGCAGACCTTTTTTTTGTGTGTGAGCATAATGTGACCCTCCACCACGGATTGAGTCGCATGTCACCTTTGCATGATGCTCATATTTTTGCATTTTCCTGAAGAGGTTTTTATGCTCTATCCAGTGGTGAAAACCGTTTTAGAAAAGAGCGAAAACTGTTTGAGTTATAAGCCTGTGACTAAGGTGACCCTCACACTGTTACCAGACACTCCCCGGACTTATATTAAGCCTAGCGCAGAACCGCGCGAGGTGACATGCGACTCATTTCGTGGTGGAGGGTCACAATTATGTTCGAATGGAAGGAAGGTCTTAAGCCATGTACAGTCATATACGGACTTTATATGATTTATTTTTTTCCCTTTTAATCATCATTACTTCATTTTCCTATCGCTGGGTAATTTGGGGTTACTTCTTCCCAGTGGAAAGCTAGAAGCAAAAAGAGTTCTCGCTACCCAGGTGTGTCCGCGTTTAGGCCCAATCAGCCACCTGAACTTCATGCAGAATGACCGAGGTCATTTACGTGCCACGGTGATAGCACGGGGGTGGAACATAGAAACAGTCTCTGAGTCTCCACAGAAAGTTGACCATAGTCCGTCCCGGCCCGGATTGGGGCCCGTGAAGGCGGTCCTTAAGTGAACCTCGCGAAGACTTTTGACCAAAAGGTCAGTGCCAATAAAGCTTCGTGCAGCCAGCTTCATGAAGTCGACTTCGCGAGTTCGACTTCGCCCAATTAATTTGAGGCTGTTTGCAATTAATACACTTCCAGTGCTCTACCATATAACCGGGCTCTCTAAGATAGTACACACGAGAAGATGGTGCATCTGTAATCACGCGGCGCCATTGCACTGCATTTAATTCGGGAAGCTTCACAGACGCTCGTGCACGTGATGTTTACAGGTTTGTCTGCACGTGTCTGCATTTTGTAATCAGTCGCTGACACAACAGCTTGCTTCTTCTTCTGTGCTTCCTTTAGACCGTTTCGTCTGTTGTCTTAATTGCTAAAAAATATAATTCAAACAGCTGTCAAGTGATGACACCAAGTGAACTCTTCGCGAAAAAGTAATCGTGTCGCTCTTATCGATCTTTAAATACAGGATGATTTTGGCGGTTTATACACATACCTGCATTTGTTTTAATCAGTCGCTGACATGACAGCCTGCTTCCTTCCCGTGATTCATTTAGGAATTTCTGTCTGTTGCCTTGATTGATTAAAAAATATGATCAAAAACATCTGTTGAGTCCCTCAGCCCTTGCATGTCTTTCCCCGCCTCCGCTATATGAAGGAGAAACTTTCATCTTGATGTATAATATCCAGCCCCACGCTTTCCCTCTGTCCCTTTGTGGTTGGATGGTGACGAGCACTTCTATTTTCAGGATTACTTAAAGGCACAGTAAGCCTCCCGTAAACCATCACAGATACGGTCAGGCTTTTACACACAGTACAAACACCCTTTCATTTAAACACTCACCGATTGAGAACATCCTAGGTGCCCTCCGTAAAGAGCGAACAATTTTCAAAGAATTTATTTTTGCGTGGTTTATCTTACCCCTGAGCCATCGTGAACCCGTGTGATCCAGTTTCCCTTTTTCACAATGTAGTCGTCAGTTAGTCATTTGAATGCGACTCGATGTTTGCTTATCTACAATAGCACGTTTTTATGCACGAAACAAACGGCTGTGGTTCACAAGAACTCTAGCGATGGCTTTTGACTGTTGAGAGGAACGGCGATATGCATATAAACCGTCCTCTGCTACGACCCTTGCGTGACCCTGCTTCCGGGCTTTTCTTTTTTCAAACTTTCACAACTTCGAATTGTACTGTCAGATCTTGTCTTGATGAAAAAAGAATTCTTTTATGATTAAAGAATGTTTGTGTAACAAGCTGTCAATTTATTATTTAGATTTTAAAAGTTATGTCTAGCGCAAAAACGCACCACGGTCCAAAAACATTCTGATAATCATCGATCCACGGCTATGGCCAGTTTACATCGATAGAATGAGACCCGAAGGGAAGTAACTCATTTTTGACCTGAGTTCAGGATGGGTCCAAAAAGTGTTCGAGACAATCTGCAAAATTAATTCTTTAAAAATTGCTCGCTCTTTACGTAGGGCACCTAGGATGTTCCCGTTTGGTGAGCGTTCAAATGGAAGGGTGTTTGTACTGTGTGTAAAAGCCTGACAGTGTCTGTGATGGTTTATGGGAGGCTTACTGTCCGGGCGTGATTTCCGGTATTGAATATTCATAACAGCCGTCCAGCACCAAAACGAGGCGCCATTGTTGTAGAGGAGCAAGTCCACGAAAATAAATTCTTTGAAAATTTCTCACGCTCGACAGAAAGCAGCCAGGATGTTCCCGTTCGGTGAGCGTTCAAATGGAAGTATGTAGACGCTCGGGGAGCTCTGTGATGGTTTACGCGGGAGGCTTACTGTGCCTTTAAAACATCCTTTCATTATGATAACCAATAAGCCTGAGTTATGCAAAGATCTGAACTGTTTGCAAAGTCACGGTTGTTAAAAAATACAGTGAGCACAACGTTAATGACACGCACGCACGCACGCACGCACACACGCACACACAAATACACACAAACACACACGCACGCACGCGCGCACACGCACACACACACATTAACACACACACACACACACACACACACACACACACACACACACACACACACGAATACGCGCACGCGCACGCACACACACAAACACACAGACACACATACACACACAAACACACACACACACACACACACAGTCCGTTTTCGGAGATTGTGGGGATGTTACAGCCACGATTGCAGCTCTAATGACGATAAACCGATTTATTTTATCGTTCCTCTTATGGCGTAGGCCTACTTGCCTCTGCTTGTATTAACTTCACCTCAAAGAGCAACTACACATAAAACCCACAAACAGCGAGTACAGAAACGGTGGTCGGGCGGACACAAATTTAACGATGGTTCTTTTATCTGACAGCAGCAATTTACTTTGGTAAAATTCCGAAAATCGCAGAGCCAAAATAAAGGAAGTGCACCAACATGTTTCTCTCGCAAGTGTCTATCTGCAGTGTTACACGTTCAAAAGGAATTGCTTTGGCTGTTTTTGAACGTTTCTTTTCCAGCCATGGCAAGCTACAGCGTCAACTCAAAAACACACGTTGGGAATTGATCAGCTGTGTGTATGGTGTGTGAGTATGTGTGGAAGGAATGAAATAGAAAATGACGCAGAGAAGGGTATGGGACGGAACATTAAGAAGAGGTGACAAGGGGGAGGTCAAAACCTATTTTCCAAAAAGAAAGGGGGAGACAATTTTAACTTTGGGAGAGACAAAAAAAAGACCCACGGACAAGGTCGCCAATGGCGGCGAGAGTTCCGGTCATGCGCACTGCGCTGCTGTCGCGGAGGCCATTAGTAACGGAACTGCAGAGTTAATGATGCACACAAGTGATTCTCCTGGTTTCCTGCGCGCACCAACAGCCTTCAGGCCACGCACATACAAGTATAGAAAGGAGAGGTTCCAACGGAAAAATAAACAAGCCTAAAAAAAGAAGAAGAAAAAAGAAGAAAAAAGAAATTGGAAAATGCAAAAGAAGAGAGGAGAGACAGAGAAAGAGAGCTCTAGATGAAACTTCAAAATAACCCCAACCCCAACCCCTCATTTAGTGACAGGAATATGAGGATGCATAGCAAAAGGAAGAAATAAATGAATTGGAGAAAGAAACTGAAGATGAAGGAAGAGGCAGGGAGAAGAAGAAACAACAAGTCGCGTAAGGCGAAAATACAATATTTAGTCAAGTAGCTGTCGAACTCACCGAATGAAACTGAACGCAATGCCATTTTTCAGCAAGACCGTATACTCGTAGCATCGTCAGTCCACCGCTCATGGCAAAGGCAGTGAAATTGACAAGAAGAGCGGGGTAGCAGTTGCGCTAAGAAGGATAGCACGCTTTTCTGTACCTCTCTTTGTTTTAACTTTCTGAGCGTGTTTTTAATCCAAACATATCATATCTATATGTTTTTGGAATTAGGAACCGACAAGGAATAAGATGAAAGTGTTTTTAAATTGATTTGGACAATTTAATTTTGATAATAATTTTTATATATTTAATTTTCAGAGCTTGTTTTTAATCCGAATATAACATATTTATATGTTTTTGGAATCAGAAAATGATGGAGAATAAGATAAACGTAAATTTGGATCGTTTTATAAATTTTTATTTTTTTTTACAATTTTCAGATTTTTAATGACCAAAGTCATTAATTAATTTTTAAGCCACCAAGCTGAAATGCAATACCGAAGTCCGGGCTTCGTCGAAGATTACTTGACCAAAATTTCAACCAATTTGGTTGAAAAATGAGGGCGTGACAGTGCCGCCTCAACTTTCACGAAAAGCCGGATATGACGTCATCAAAGACATTTATCAAAAAAAATGAAAAAAACGTTCGGGGATATCAATCTCAGGAACTCGCATGTAAAATTTCATAAAGATCGGTCCAGTAGTTTGGTCTGAATCGCTCTACACACACACACAGACAGACAGACAGACAGACACACACACACACACACACACACACACACACATACACCACGACCCTCGTCTCGATTCCCCCCTCTACGTTAAAATATTTAGTCAAAACTTGACTAAATATAAAAAGGACAATCCCGCCCCCCCCCCCCCCCCCATCCCCCTCCCCCCCTAACGCCACACTTCCAACAGAAAATGGTTTGTAAAAAAAGCAAGAGAGGAATAGAGAACGAAAGAAATTGCAAAACAGAAGCAAGAATAAGGGACAAGGAAAAAGGATGACAAGGCGAACACAAAAACCAATAAGAGAGGGTAAAAAGAGAGACAGAGACAGGAATAGAATTGGACACCGCTCACTTCGTGGCCGATCGATTTTAAGTATGTGTCTTGACATTTGAGAAAGAGAAAGGAGTGTTGAACCCACAAGCTACTTCGATCCCCTGCCCCTAAACACACACACACACACACACGCACACACACACAGACACACACACACACACACACACACACACACACACACACGCACACACACACACACACACACACACACACACACACACACACACACACACACACACACAACATATCTATATATATATACGACTAGTGTCTGTCTGTCTGTCTGTTCGCGATGCACGGCCAAAGTTCTCGGTGGATCTTTTTCAAATTTGGACACCGTATTCAGCTACACCCCGGACACAACCTCATCGATGAGATATTTCAACACGTGCTCTCAGCGCGCAGCGCTGTGCGCGCTGAACCGATTTTTGTTTTTTTGGGTCTGCATCCACTACCAGTAACTTTTCCTTATCTTCTCCAGTGTTTTCAGCCGCGATTATCTCCCTTCCTCCGTGTGGCGTCAATCCATATTCCCGTTACTACGTTACTATTTTTAGAAGGTCACTGCACGTTACTATTTTTAGAAGGTCTCCAGTGTTTACTTCTTCCCGGCGAAGCCGGTACCCGGCGAAGCGGGTAATGATCTAGTATATATATATATACGACTTGTGTCTGTGTGTCTGTGTGTGTGTGTGTGTTCGCGATGCACGGCCAAAGTTCTCGATGGATCTGCTTCAAATTTGTAGGGCATATTCAGGTAGACCCCGGACACAACCTGGTCGATGAGAATTTTCAACACGTGCTCTCAGCGCGCAGCTCTGAACCGATTGTGGTTTTTCTGTTCATATTCCCAGATCCATTCCCAGGAACTCTTCCTTATATTCTCCAGTGTTTTGCGTTTATCTCCCTTCCTTCGTGTGGCGTCAATCCATATTCCCGTTACTATTTTTAGAACACAACGCTCAATCCATATTCCCGTTCATATTTTTAGAAGGTCACAGTCCCGGCGGAGCCGGGTATTACTCTTCCTTATCTTCTCCAGTGTTTTGCGCGTTTATCTCCCTTCCTTCGTACGGTGCGGCGAAGCCGCGTATTCGGCTCTACTTCTTCCCGGCGAAGCCGTACCCGGCGAAGCGGGTATTCATCTAGTTATAAGGGAGTTATAACATCTTTTATAAGGGAGGCGAGCGTACTGCCCCCCAAGGGTTAGCAAACGCGTCATTCTTGAAGGCAAAGCGTACTCTTTCGGAAACGCATCATCCCGTTATAGTCAGCCGTCTTCTGGCAAATTTACCGAAGTTGCGGGAAGAACCATCGAAAACCCAATACGCAACCGATACAATGACGTCATTTGTCTTGTCTAAGACTGCAGGGCTAAGGTACACAAAGCAAAAGTGTGTGAAACCAAAACGGGTAAGAACAAACTGCGGGTTCTGATTCGTTGAAATCACGGCAAATCTCAATTTCAACCAATCCACCACCACGGCTGACTCCCACCCGGTTGGTAACTTTCTCGTGCACCTCGGCCCTGGTGTAACGCCGGTCTTAGCCCAGCGCCCCCGCCTTCTCCGCGGAATAGCCACCGGTTGGGGACGAACTAGTACAAAGTATTACCAAGCGGAATCTTACACCCGTTTTGTTCGGTCCTATTCTGGCAACATTATCGACATTTTGGGGAGAACGATCGTCTACTCATCACGGACACAAGACAGATGACGTCCTGTGTTTCAGACTACCGGTGTAAAACCTCGTTTTAAACCCTTTTACAGGGACGAATAATTGGTATCTCCAAAACGAATATTGCACTGCAATATGAGATCATCTTTGTTTCGACTCCATACTCCTGAGTTTTCGGCCATTTTTTCCCCCCGCAACCTCCATACTCCTAGACTCTATACGCCCAACGAGCTGAACATTCGCCAACACCACACACTAACGGGCTTCTGTCTCGCAGGCCTGGACTGTAATTGTAAAATATCTGCATCAATTTCCTCTTTTGGAGCAGAAAATGCCGGCACCCCCGGGCGATGTGTTGACCATTTCGCGTGTCATTAGAGTCCAACGAAGGAGAGTGGATGCCAGGAAGAACTTCCATCAGCGAGGGATGACTTGGGTGACAGAAGTTGACGCAGGCATAATGTGTCCATGAAGCTAAGTCAGGGCAGAATCTGAGAGGAAAGGGCGGGGGGGGGGGGGGGGGGGGGGGGGGGGGGGGGGGGAGGGGATGGGGATGGGGATGGGGGGGGGGGGGGGCTCGGTTCCGGGAGCCTCACCCCTCCTCTCTGAATCCAGCAAATGTGTTGTTTTTGTTTTGTTTTTTGTTAAAAACATTTTTAATCACGGTTTGAATACACCACAGCAAACATATATATCAGGAGGTCTTGTATAACTGATCCAGCAAATGTACTTTTGTTCTCAAGGAGAGACCCATTATTGACTTTATAATTATGCTAAATCTCTACAGCATCTGACCTCCTGACCCCTCACCTTATCTTCCCCTGTACCTCCGCCTCATTTTGGAAGCCCTTCCCTCTTATACACTAGGTCCAGCCTGGTTAATAAATTATACTTACGTATTGGATCATACACTAAAGATTCTTCTTCTTCGAGGTGCTTTTGTCTTTTGTAAACTAGTTTCTGTTATGTCCGAGACTGTGCAGACTGAATGTGTGCATACTGATGTTTGTATAATAGGCTATTATATATGCTGCAGTGTGTCGTGGTGTCCCAGTGGATTTTCAAAGTGGACACGTGTGCAAGACATGTAGGGGGCGTATGTTTTATTTCTTCACAATTGCGGCTCTCAATCGGATTATCTTGTGAATTTCTGTGGTCAAATAAACCCTACAAAACACCACGTTTTCTTTCAATTTTTCACTTGATGGGACAAACAGAGCGTGTTTAAAAATAAAATCTATTTTTTGATTGAATTTGCGTCTCAATGTTGTCTGTCTTAAGCTCAGAAAGGTCAAAGCAAAAGTGGCTGCCTTTTGTACACTCACCCCTCAATATTGAATTTGTATAATCCGAGAACACGATTAAAGAGCAGGTCTTGTTTAAACATAACAAACGATGTGGCACAAACAAGCATACTATGCAATGGACGTGTCTCAAAATGTATCAGAAAGAGCATGTCAGCTTTCTTACATACTTGTCCTGGTGACTTTGAGGAACAAGGGTTGTGTCCCTGTTGGAGCAATAATAATCCTTCTTTCAAGGAACACTCCTTCTCGTGTATACGATTCGGCTCATCAAGTCAGATTTAACAATGTTTTTACACGGGATAAGACCATCTATCAACTTGGTCACATATCAACAATCTACACACTGGGTACTCTTTTGCGCAGTTAGTTAGTTAGTTAGTTAGTTAGTTAGTTAGTTGTTGCTTTTTGGGTCCAGCGGACCATATAGGCCAAATCAGGACCCCTTTTTTGGCGCAGTTATTTTTGTGGTATTAATTCCATAAAAGCCATTGGTGACATTTTAAGAAATTAATTCATTTAAAAGTTTCAAACTATTGTAATCGTGGTCGTTAAAAAAGTGTCCTTACTTTTAAGCGCCAGATTGTCTGTAGTTCGTCACCAAAGAATAACAACTTTAAATGACTGGACTGGACTGTGTTCCTCTTCACCGGTTTTGTGGACTGACTCTTCAGACAAATGGCAACGACCCATTTGGCATCAGTAAATTAAAAGATTCACAGTCATTATAATAACATTATCGCCACTGTTGTAACAAAATCCACGATTAACATCAAATAGACTTGAAGCAGCAAACAAAAACCTTTTTTACGCAACTTTCAGAAAAAACTTGTCGCAATGTTTTTTTTCGTTGTGTGATACATTCCTTGTCAGCTGAGATCAGCGTTATGTGCTTGGCTGACGCCATTATACTTTTAGATTTTAGGGGGCCAGCAAAAGATAGGGTTTCCCCTGCGATTGGTTTGAGTGCTGAAGGTGCCCTGAAGTCTGTATCAGATTAAACCCTACTGGTCTGTAACACCCACCATCACACCAAAACCTAGAGAGTGTTTAATCAGTGTTGAAATCGGTGGTATTCAACGCCAGTCAAGGGAAGAATAGGCTGAACTTTTGAAATCATCTCTATTTCTTGTACATTTTAGTGTTGGTTCAAATGCTCCTTGCGATACTTTATGAAACATTAGTTTCGCAATCTTCACGTTCGACTGGTCGATCAAATCAAACCCATTCAACACAGACCTTGCGAGGGATTGAACAAGTAAAATTAGCTGGACTTTAACGCCCAAAAGGAAAGAGAGAATGCTTTATGACCTACAGGCTAAATATTCTGCCTCTTAAGGCCAAGATATGGGTTATATGATTCGAGGTTTACGCCCTCACGGCTTTTGACGAAATACACAAGTGTATGCGTGTTTAGGTGGTATCAGCCATCTGCACTTATGGCAGAATGACCAAGATCTTTTACGTGCCATTGTGGTGACACGGGGGTGGGACATGGCTTCCGTCTCTGGGTCTGCACATAACCGTGTTCGTCACGGCCCGAATTCGAACCAGCAACCTTCCGAGCACAAGTCCAGTGCTCTACCAACTGAGCTACCGGGCCCCCTTTAACGCCCAACCAAGCACCACACATTTGAAATGTCATCGTTTGCAAAGGACAACTAGAGGCTTGACTCGTACGGGTGATGTTTAACAGCAAATGCAAAACGGTGGCACGTTGGCATTGTTGACACAATGAGTTCTTTAATGTTATTATGAACAAAAACAAAGGATGCTAAATAACACACAAAACAAGATTTATTCTACCTTTCTTACTGAACACATTTCAAGTTTCTCAAAGCACTAGAACCAACGTTTGCTGGGAATTCAACTCAGTAACTGCTCACATAGATACGGAGTTGAAAGCAAACTAACCTTTTCATTTTTTGTGTGAATTTACAAAACTGGATAAATTTGACCCTGTATTTTACAAAAAGATGAAAATGAAAAATCAGTTAACCATCACCTGCCAATGTTGTTCAGCAAGGGACTCAAAAGTGGGTTGTGCGACTTATATAATTATGTCACCTTTTCCAAAAAGCTGACACATATGTTCAAACGCGAGCCTGGGAAAGGAGCAGAGACATGGCGCATCTTTCAAGTCACGGATTCCAGATCAATACTTGAAGAACCAAGTTTTTCTTTTACCTCTCTCTCTCTCTCTCTTTCTTTCTCTTTCTCTCTCTCTCTCTCTCTCTCTCTCTCTCTCTCTCTCTCTCTCTCTCTCTCTCTCTCTCTCTCTCTCTCTCTCTCTCTCTCTCTCTCTCCCCAAAGCGGACACATGAGACCTCGACATGACACTTTTTTTCCCGAGGAAAATTCTCCGAAAGAAACAGAACATTTAGAAAACTGTGACATTCGTCTACTCAGTTCAAAAAGACATGGACGCAAAGAGATCGAGTGTTTGTAGACAAACAAAACGAGAAGACGGAGAACATGTGGTGGCTGTGAGTCCCCTCAAAGATTTTGTTAGTGAAATCCGTCTAGTCAGTACAACAAGACGTGAAGAAAAAAGAGTGTTTATAGTCAAACAAAACGAAACGAGGGAGAAACTGAGGTGATTATAAGTCCCACACCCACAGACTGTCTCGAAGTCTGGAACCAGTTGCAGAAAGTAAGAACTGAATCCTTCAATACTAGCGGTATCTAAGACTTGGAGGAGTCCTTTGAAAGATGGCGGATGTGTGCTGCCAGAGTCCGAACCGTCCCAATTGCCCCCGATTCCGCAAACATCCCAGTAATTGACTCTGCTGAGCTACTTAAGGCGAACGGTTCCAATGCCCTTGTGGTGTTAACCCTTCACAGCTGCAGGGGGGACTGATCCAGCCTCGAGTTCAAAGTTGTCATTGAAGTTGTCTGACCAGGAATGAGCCCTCACAACCCGTGCCCTCTTCGTCAACTGCTACTGCATTCAGATCTTTTTATTGGAGTAATTCCCTTTGGGATTTTATCTTGCAGGCTTCTACACTCGCATTCCCACCAAAGGCTAGGATTCTACCACTGATGAATAGGGAGGGCGCCCTTGGTCTGTCATAGATCGTCTGGTATCAAAAGAGTCACCGACTGGCTTGAGTAAAGCAAGCGGTCCCTGAAATCCGGATATTGTAAACTTTAGGTGAACCAGAATCCAACTGTTTCTGTTTTTAATTCCGACATTCGTGGGACTTGGCTCTTTGGTTTGTGGTTATTATAAGTGAGAGAGAAGTGTATGCTCGCAGATCCTGTCCTACTTGCTGCTCTCTGTGAACTAGCCAGTCAGCTAGAGAGCCAGGTGAGGTGTGCTCCAAAGAAAATTATTCCGAAAGTATCAAAATCCGTACAAGTTTCATAACCTCTGTCTAATGAAGATGCATAGCTGTGTCTGAGCGAACGTTTTTGTGTGTGTTGTTGTTTGTTTTTCTATTGTCGTCCAGCAGCAAGATGAGAACATCAGGGAAAAGCAAAACAGAAGAGAACCTTACTCTTACGTGTTACGTACATCCAGAATGATGTTAAAACAAGATGTACATAATTTCAAAGGAGTGTAAAACTTGTGTATCTGGGTTATTGTATTTTTGAAATAAGAATGTACATGAAACAGTTCTCCACACTTCAGACAAAGACCACAGGCATCTAGCTTATGTTTGAACTGCATGAATGCACACACAGACACATACAGAAGGATAGAGACACGGGCAGACAGGCAGACAAATATATACAAGAAGGGCAAAGCCCATACGACTCACATGCTTGACCTTGACCTTCACTAAACCTAGCAATGACATCATACACTAAGAACTGCTTTACACATTTTTCCTACCAAAATACATGTGACCTTGACCCAAGGTCAAGGTCATCCAAGGTCATGCAACACAAAGCTGTTAATTCAAGACATAGGAAGTACAATGGTGCTTATTGGCTCTTTCTACCATGAGATATGGTCACTTTTAGTGGTTCACTACCTTATTTTGGTCACATTTCATAAGGGTCAAAGTGACCTTGACCTTGATAATATGTGACCAAATGTGTCTCATGATGAAAGCCTAACATGTGCCCCACATAATTTTTAAGTTTGAAACAGTTATCTTCCATAGTTCAGGGTCAAGGTCACTTCAAAATATGTATACAATCCAACTTTGAAGAGCTCCTGTGACCTTGACCTTGAAGCAAGGTAAACCAAACTGGTATCAAAAGATGGGGCTTACTTTGCCCTATATATCATATATAGGTGAGGTATTCAATCTCAAAAACTTCAGAGAAAATGGGAAAAATGTGAAAAATAGCTGTTTTTTAGACAACATTTATGGCCCCTGCGACCTTGACCTTGAAGCAAGGTCAAGATGCTATGTATGTTTTTTGGGGCCTTGTCATCATACACCATCTTGCCAAATTTGGTACTGATAGACTGAATAGTGTCCAAGAAATATCCAACGTTAAAGTTTTCCGGACGGCCGGCCGGACGGACGGACGGACGGACGGACGGACGACTCGGGTGAGTACATAGACTCACTTTTGCTTCGCATGTGAGTCAAAAAGGACAGACAACAGCCGGACATACATACAGACGGACAGGCACGAATAACTTAACTGTTATAGTCCATGACATCAACTGGCGATAATCCCTGAGAAAAATACTCATAACTGCGACAAATATAACGTGCCCTTTCCCCAAAAGGTTTTCAGCTCCACAAGGGACCGATAAAGAAAACATTCAACAGTTATCTCTATGATACGACACGCTTATATGTGTTCCCAGGTTGAGATATGTGCGCGATATAAATTGCATAAAATAAATAAATAAGTAAATAAATAAATAAAACAGCCGATTATCTTGGTAAAAATCAAGTTCCACAACTGTATAGGCCGCACTTGCCGAATAAGGTTGGATGTCACCCTCGAGCCTCGCTTTGAGAACAGGCGCGTTTCATGTATGCCAGAGAGCTCTGCGTATTTGTACAGGACTATATTGCAACTCGTTCACTGGCTTTATTTGACAGGGAAGGGTTATTTATGTGGGTATTACCACGAGCAAAGCAAGACAGTGTTCAAGGGTTGACCTTAAAGGTCCTTGTCTACATTTTTATACCGAAATCGCCATTTGACCATTAAAATGCAGAGTCTATTATCTACAAATATCAACAATACACTCCCTTTCGATCAGGAAAGACGAAGCCAGTGTAGCCGTTTGAAAATTCATTGTAGTATTCCAGCGTAGTACTCATAGTAGCATATCCTTATTTGGAAAATGCCAAGCGCAAAACTCCTCTCAAATCCCGTGCATTTCGTGCGTTTAAAAAAAAGCGTGGACAGCGCTCCAGTGTCAAACGGTTGCTGCACTTGTTTGGGCGTGGCTATAAGCATAGTGACATGAATTTGATTGGTCAGTATTTTTAGGCAAAGCACATGTTCTCAGCAAACAGAAAGCAAAATATTGGAAGCGTGAGTCACGCTACCCAAAAATAAAATCTTTTTTTTGCATATTATATATTTTTTTCTATAACTTTTTTCCCCATGGTTCATTCATCATATGACATAACTTTTTAGCGAAATCTAACCATAAGATTATTGAAAAAAGCAAAAATGTAGACGACCACCTTTAAAAAGGGTCTCTCTCACATGTAGCAGAATTTAAAGATTGGTGTCTTGTAACATAAACTAGGCCCTATGATAGAAAAGTAATTGTTGTGTGGGTTCTATTGAGTGAAAGGGAGCAATAGACAGACTAGACAGAGAGACATAGACAGAGAGACAAAGACAGGTAGACATAGACAGATAGACATGGACAGAGACAAAAAGAAAGAGACAGATATATAGAACAAGATTGATAGAGATTGAGACAGATAGAAACTGACAAAGACACAGAGAGAACACACACGTTTTCATGAGTTGTCGATACGCATTACTGTCACAATTCCCAATTCACGGTTTCAAAAGAAGAATATCTATCTATCTTACCCGATACTTGGCTTGGCAAAGCTGATTTTGCAGTACACCTTGTCTTTCTGTTTGTGTGTCTGTCTATCTGTGTCTCTGTGTCTTTCTGTCCGTCTGTCGTCCTGTCTGTCTCTCTATCTCTCGGCCTGTCTGTCTGTCTGTCTCCCAGTCTGTCGCTCTCTCCCTCTCTGTCTCTCTGTCGCTGTCTGTCTGTTGCTGTCTGTCTTGTCTCTATCTCTCTCTTTCTCTCACTCTCTGTCTGTCTCTCTCACTCTGTCTCTCTCACTCTCTGTCTCTCTCTGTTTGTCTCTCTCACTCACTCCATCTCCCTCACTCTCTCTCTCTCTCTCACCCTCCCCCCTCTCTCTATCACTCTCTCTCCCCTCTCTCTCTCTCACTCTCTCCCCCTCTCACTCTCTCTCTCCCTCCCCCTCTCTCTCTCACTCTCTCTCCCTCTCCCCCTCTCTCTCTCTCTCTCTCTCTCTCTCTCTCTCTCTCTCTCTCTCTCTGTCTCTCTCTCTCTCTTACCTGATGCGTGGCTTGGCGAAGCTGTTCCTGCAGTACACCTCTGTGGCGGTCAGCAGATCGTCCTCCACGGTCAGCACCTTCTGCTGGTACTCCATCACGTGACCGCTGCCGGGCGTCGAGGGCTCCGAGTAGAAGTAGAACCACTTCTCGTCCGACAGAGCTGCCAGATCCAACACCTGCCGACAGGTAAGTGAGGACAGGTGAGTTGTTGTTGGCCGGGCTGGGCCAAGTGTATGAGACGGAGTGGCTTCCAACATGGGGCAAGGGTATATAGGGGCTGGCCAGGTTGGGGGTGTTTGGGCCGTTGGAATTTAGCATGCAAGTGACAGGTGAGATGTTGTTGTTGTCCGGGCTGGGCCGAGTGTGTGTATGAAAGGGAGGGGCTTCCAAAAAGAGGCAAGGGTATAGCGGGGGTGTAGCTCAGTCGGTAGCGCGCTGGATTTGTATCCAGTTGGCCGCTGTCAGCGTGAGTTCGTCCCCACGTTCGGCGAGAGATTTATTTCTCAGAGTCAACTTTGTGTGCAGACTCTCCTCGGTGTCCGAACACCCCCGTGTGTACACGCAAGCACAAGACCAAGTACGCACGAAAAAGATCCTGTAATCCATGTCAGAGTTCGGTGGGTTATAGAAACACGAGAATACCCAGCATGCTTCCTCCGAAAACGGCGTATGGCTGCCTAAATGGCGGGGTAAAAAACGGTCATACACGTAAAATTCCACTCGTGCAAAAAAACAAACACGAGTGTACGTGGGAGTTTCAGCCCACGAACGCAGAAGAAGAAGAAGAAGGGGTTGGCCAGGTGGGTAGTCTTTGGGCTGTTGAAACTTGGCATGCAAGTGATAGATGAGTTGTTGTCAGGGCTGGGGCAAGTATGGGACAGAGGGGCTTCCAACATGGGGCAAGAGTATATGGGTTGGCCAGATGGGGAGTCTTTGGGCTGTTGAAACTTGGCATGCAAGTGATAGATGAGTTGTTGTCAGGGCTGGGCCAAGTATGGGACAGAGGGGCTTCCAACATGGGGCAAGAGTATATGGGTTGGCCAGATGGGGAGTCTTTGGGCTGTTGAAACTTGGCATGCAAGTGATAGATGAGTTGTTGTCAGGGCTGGGCCAAGTATGGGACAGAGGGGCTTCCAACATGGGGCAAGAGTATATGGGTTGGCCAGATGGGGAGTCTTTGGGCTGTTGAAACTTGGCATGCAAGTGATAGATGAGTTGTTGTCAGGGCTGGGCCAAGTATGGGACAGAGGGGCTTCCAACATGGGGCAAGAGTATATGGGTTGGCCAGATGGGGAGTCTTTGGGCTGTTGAAACTTGGCATGCAAGTGATAGATGAGTTGTTGTCAGGGCTGGGCCAAGTATGGGACAGAGGGGCTTCCAACATGGGGCAAGAGTATATGGGTTGGCCAGATGGGGAGTCTTTGGGCTGTTGAAACTTGGCATGCAAGTGATAGATGAGTTGTTGTCAGGGCTGGGGCAAGTATGGGACAGAGGGGCTTCAAACATGGGGCAAGGGTATTATGGGTTGGCCAGATGGGGAGTCTTTGGGCTGTTGAAACTTGGCATGCAAGTGATAGATGAGTTGTTGTCAGGGCTGGGGCAAGTATGGGACAGAGGGGCTTCCAACATGGGGCAAGAGTATATGGGTTGGCCAGATGGGGAGTCTTTGGGCTGTTGAAACTTGGCATGCAAGTGATAGATGAGTTGTTGTCAGGGCTGGGCCAAGTATGGGACAGAGGGGCTTCCAACATGGGGCAAGGGTATTATGGGTTGGCCAGATGGGGAGTCTTTGGGCTGTTGAAACTTGGCATGCAAGTGATAGATGAGTTGTTGACAGGGCTGGGCCAAGTATGGGACAGAGGGGCTTCCAACATGGGGCAAGAGTATATGGGTTGGCCAGATGGGGAGTCTTTGGGCTGTTAAAATTGAGCATGCAAGTGATAGGTGAGTTGTTGTTGTCAGAGCTGGGCCAAGTGTATGGAAGGGAGGGGCTTAATTCCAACATGGGGCAAGGGTACAAGGGCTGGCCAGGTAAGGGAGGGAGGGGGGGGGGGGGGGGCTTGGGCTGTTTGAATTTAGCATGCAAGTGATAGGTGAGTTGTTGTCAGGGTGGTCCAAGTGTATGAGATGGAGGGGCTCCAACATGAGGCAAAGGTAAAAGAGATGGAGAGGTGGGATTTGTTTTGTTTTTTGGAAGCGGGTCTGTTGAAATGTAGTATTTGAAAGGAGTATTTTGGGCCTCTCCTTGAAATAAAGGTACATTTGCCGGGTACGAGAGGGGTTGGGGGCTTCCGGAACCCAGGACCACCCTCCTCTCTAGACCCACACACACACACTCATAAAGAAGAATAACTTCAAAGAAACAGTCCCTATTTCTTGTTCATGGCTACAGAAAGAAACAGAAAGGATCAGACAAAGTATCTTTCCCTTCAGACATCATGTCCACTGAGAAGCACAGGCCACGACTACGCTTTGTAAGGGAGAAAGAATGGTGGTTGATTGCAGAAAGCCTCTTTTGGTCATATATCATTTACAAGTCTCGTAGGAATTGCTTGAGAGAGAGAGAGAGAGAGATCAAATCAAATCAAATCAAATTTTATTTTACGAGGGTTGTGGCATAAGCAATATAAACGAGCTTCTTTTCAACCAGCCCTCGCCCAGAGAGGGACTATTCTAATCTTAAACACATATATATACAAACGTAAAACAATTACAAAAGATAAGTATGACAGTAAAAAATAAAGAGATAAAAAGTCAGAAAAACTATTCACAGGACTATGTACACGTTGTAGGCTATACATACATTCTTGCGTAGAGAGAGAGAAAGAGAGAGAGAGAGAGAGAGAGAGAGAGAGAGAGAGAGAGAGAGAGAGAGAGAGAGAGAGAGAGAGAGAGAGAGAGAGAGAGAGAGGGGGAGAGAGAGAGGGAGAGATAAAGAAAGAGAGAGAGAGAGAGAGAGAGGGGGTAGAGAGAGAAAATGAAAGAGAGAAAGAGAGAGACAGAGACAAAGACAGAGAGAAACAGAGAGACACAGACAAACAGAGACAGAGACAGAAAGAGAGAGTGTTTGTTTTTAGCTTTTATTTTAAATGAAGTAACATTCTCCTCTTTCGACAGAAACTCTGTCTCTTGTGACTTTATTTGTTGTTGTTGTTTTCTCCTTTTTCTCTCGTCTTCTTCCTCCCTCCTCCCCACCCACCACATTGACCCAAATACTTTCAACTTGCCCGCCGCCCCCATCTCCCCTTCGCGTTCTAAATAAGCAATTTATTTTGCTTCTCATTACAGGAGAAAAACCCACAACAAATATGGACACAGGGGACAGAATTACGGATGCGAATGCGGATAATGATACTTCACAAAACAAAAACAAAACTCAATTTTCCCCTCTCCCTTTCTCTCTCTGTCTCTTTCTTGAATTTATGTGTGATTTTGTGAGTGTCTATTTCTCTGTCCGTTCGTGTCTGTTTCCAAGAAGGTCGTTGGTTGTAAGGCCTAAAAAAAAAATAGGTGTGGTTACGGTAACCCGACCTACCTTATTTTTGGGGGCCGACCCTATAACTTTTTATTACATTTGTCAAAAAAATACAAAAAACCCCAAGTAAACGAGTGCAGAAAACGCAATGAAAGCGAAAGCGCCCGAGTCGCACACTTATTTCCCTGTCAAGTAGGTTTAATTTGTACACATTAGAAAAAAAGTTTAAAAAAAAAAGTGATTGCCTACCTTCCTACCCTATTTCTTTTGGCTATGTTACCGTAACGACACTTATTTTTTATTTTTTTTTTCCTAAACAAACCTAAAGATCAGATAGATAATGCAATAGATAAGCCCCGGGTTTGCGCGGGTGTATTTGTACACAGTTCCAAATAGACATAATACTTGGTTGAAGACTCAGTTTTTCCCGTAGCTGGCTGCGACTTTCATGTTCGACGTGATGTGTTGTGCCCCAAAAGACATTCTTGTGGTATGCTCTGTGAGAGGTGTTTTCTTTGTGCTTAATATTATTTTGTTTGGACCTAGCTATTGATGTGTACATTGTTGTTAAACAGTTGTTTGTTGTATGTTTATCAGGGTTTGCTAGTGTGTGATAGGGTTCGTGTCCGTCTGTAGATGTTAGTTTCTTTGTTAGTCCTGTGTTGACAACTCTTCGACAAGCGCTTAGAACTGTACCCACGGAATACGCGCTATATAAGCTTCCTATTGATTGATTGATTGAATACTTAAACAAACAAGCACAGTAAAAAATGAGAAAGAGGACAAAGTTAACAGAGAAAAGAGTAAAGTCCACATATACTATTTTTTTAACGTAAGTATACATGTATTTTAATGTTCATAATGTTGTAGTGTTGTGCTGGTCGTTTAATGCACCACTGTTGTAATTATTGATCATGTTTCAGATAATAGCATTAATTTTGTTTGATCGACTGGATTGAAGCCGTTGGTGTTGTGTTTTACCCAATGGCATTTATGTACTTATAATAATAATAATAATAATAATAATAATAATAATAATAATAATAATAATAATAATAATAATAATAATAATAATAATAATAATAATAATAACGGGCATTTATAAAGCGCCTTATCAAAAGTTCAAAGCGCGGGACAACAATACATGTATACAAAAATCATACAATCACTGTCAGATTCAAACAACACATCATGCACATCTCACATCCCCAGACTCTATACTAAGGAACTATCCGTAGTGTTGTTGGAACAAGTGAGTTTTCAAATTGGACTTAAAAGATGAAATGGATGGAGAGTGACGTAATTGAAAGGGGAGTGAATTCCATAACTGAGGTCCATAATACGAAAACGTGCGGAAGCCATGAGCCTTGCGTTTAAAGCGACCTTGACAGAGAAGTCGAGCATCATCAGAAGAACGAAGGGTGCGAGAGGGAGTGTAGAGAGAGACCAGTTCAGAAAGATAGGCAGGTGCCGATTCAGAGATGATATTGTAGCAGAAGCAGGCAGCTTTATACCTAATACGTTCAGATACAGGAAGCCAGTGAAGTTCTTTCATGAGAGGAGTGCAGGGTTGTCGATGCTGTGCTCTGAAAATGAGACGTGCAGCAGAGTGTTGTACTTTTTGCAAGGGTTGGAGAGTGGAGTCAGGGCAGCCTATGAGAAGGGAGTTGCAGTAATCTAATCTGGACAGAATGCAGGATGTAACGAGAGTTTTAGTGGCATCAACAGTGAGAAATTTTCTTATGGAACCTATTCTTCTGATCTCAAAGTAACATGTCTGACAGACTTTTTTGATGTGTTGTTTCATTGAGAGGTGGGAGTCCATGATGAACCCAAGATTCCTAGCACTATCAGAGAGAGAAATGTCACTAGAACCTACTGTGATGGAGGCTGGAAGGGAAGTGGTCGAACAGGAAGCTCCAGAGAAAAGAAGAAATTCAGTCTTGTCATCATTTAACTTGAGCATATTGTTTGTCATCCATGATTTAATATCTGAAGTGCAGTTTTGGAGAGTGTGCGTCACCGCTTGGATTTCTGTAGGCTTGCATGCTTGTTGGAGTTGTGTGTCGTCTGCAAAGAGGTAGTGATTGACTGCGTGTTGCTTGATGACGGCAGAGAGAGGAGTGGTGTATAGTACAAATAAAACTGGGCCTAGAACTGATCCCTGGGGAACGCCGAAACAGAGAGGAGATGGAGGAGATGAGAGATTATTGACAGACACATACTGACTACGGCCCTGTAGATATGAACTAAACCAGTGAAGAGCGGTAGAGTGAATGCCAAAAACAGATTCGAGACGAGAGAGCAGAACAGAGTGATCGATCGTATCGAACGCAGCTGAGTTATCCAAGAGAAGCAGAACTGATAGGTCATCATTATCCAGAGCAGAAAGAATGTCATTCACAACACGAAGCAAAACAGTCTCGGTGCTGTGGCCAGCCCTATACGCTGACTGAAGAGGGTTGCAGAGGTTGTTGGTTTCAAGGTGGGAGAGAAGCTGACTAAGCACTACTTTTTCCAGAATTTTAGAAATGAATGGCAAGTTGGAAACAGGCCTATAGTTTTTCAACTGATTTTTATCCAGAGATGGTTTCTTGATCAAAGGTTTAACTACTGCAGTTTTCAAGTCCATTGGCACAGTGCCAGAAGTGAGAGAAGAGTTGATTATGTTGGTTATGATGGGAAGAAAAAGGTCAAGGTTTTCATAAAACAAGTTGGTGGGGATGGGGTCTAGCTCACAAGACTTTGGCACTGTGTTCTTCAAAATCTTCAAAACAAACTGCTCAGATACAGGAGTGAAGCTAAAATTATTGGGTCCTCTTGGCCATGTGGAACATGCTATGGCGATTTGCAATAATTCATTGACATATATGTAGACCCTAGTGTATATAACAGCTAGCCATCATGTTCACTGCAACAAAATTCATTTGTCTCTTAACACTTTCTACCCCACCTATGGTGACCAAGGTTTTTTTTTAGCCGAGACCAGCTGTGCTGCAGCAGGTCACTCAGAATTGTATTAACTGTGTAGTGACTGTGTATCAACACCCTGGAATGCAGGCGTTAGATGGACGTTACAGGAAGCGACTGAAGCTAAGTAACAGTCTGAGCGGATATATAGATATATATATATCCGTACCTGGTCAGATAGAGCCATATATCCTACCTGTAGCCCCATCCTACCTGTCTGACCTGTTCACACTCTATACACCCTCACGATCCCTCCGCTCCTCTGTAGACACTAGAATATTCCGTCTATCTTCTTTTAGTCGCAAACAGCACGGCCAGAGAGCCTTCTCCCACTCTGCTGCCGTTGCGTGGAACTCTCTCCCTTACTCTATCCGACATTGCCAAACATTTTGTTCCTTCAAATCAAACCTTAAAACACACTTCTTCCCACAGTATTTTGATTAATTTTATTTCAATATGGTGCATTTTTGATCAGGTGTTTGAATGTTTGAATGTTTTGCCTGTGTTAGTATGCTTGCAGCTTGTATTGATGTAGTGTTTCGTTGTTCACTTGTGTGCTGAATGCTGCTGCACATGCTTTTTTGCTTTGCTTTGTATGTATATGTATGTTTGTTTGTTTGTTCATATTTGTTTTCATTGTAAAGCGCTTAGAGAACGTAAAGCGCTCTATAAATCTCCCATATTATTATTGTTATTATATGAGTGGGTACGGATATATCCGTACCTGGGAGACAATGAGTTAATGAGTAATTCGTTATCATACGCCCGATGGGCCACTGTCGGTATGCATTGCTCACATTAGTTCATTCACTTTTATGTACATTAAGTAAACAATAAACGTGGTTTGACAAAGGATAACACTAATAGGGAGAAGAGAGAAGAGACAGGCTTAATCAAGTCCACAATGCCGTTAATGGAATGTACGGCCTTTTGTGTCCTATTGGTCCTTGTGACACATGCTATGGCGATTCTCTTCAAGTCGTTGACATATACGTTTCCCGAAGGATATGACACCTTGGCTTCAATTTCAATGCAGCAAATTTCTGTTTTCTCCCAGAGTAAATTCGCCACCCTGTGCCTGATATGGACACTGTCAGTATGCGTTGTTCGTGCAAATTAATTCACTTGGGTGATCAACAACCACAATTAAGAAAATACATTTGCACACACAATAGTGTGGCTAGCAACGAACGAGACGGAAATGATATGAGTGGAAAGAGAAGACAGATGACGACAAAGTGTAAAACGGAAAAGAGACAGGCTAATGTCCCCAGAAGGTCAATCAATCAATCAATCAATCAATGAGGCTTATATCGCGCATATTCCGTGGGTACAGTTCTAGGCGCTCTGCAGTGATGCCGTGTGAGATGAAATGTTATACGGCCAGTAATTGCAGCCATTTCGGCGCATATTTACCTTTCACGGCCTATTATTCCAAGTCACACGGGTATAGGTAGACAATTATTAACTGTGCCTAAGAAATTTTTGCCAGGAAAGACCCTTTTGTCAATCGTGGGATCTTTAACGTGCACACCCAATGTAGTGTACACGGGGGGGGGGGGGGGGGGGGGGGGGGGAGAGAGTTCGGACACCGAAGAGAGTCTGCACACAAATTTGACTCTGAAATAAATTTCCGCCGAACCTGGGATCGAACTCACGCTGACAGCGGCCAACTGAATACAAATCCAGCGCGCTACCAACTGAGCTATATCCCCGCCCCGGTCGTTGGCATTCTGTTTTGTTTACCGGAATTAATTCCTCTTGGGCCCTGTTGGTCAATATGAATGATAGTCGTGGACATAAGTATACCCAAGTATTACATGACAAGCCACAGTTCCGCTGCAGCAAAATGTATTTTTCTCCCTTCGAGTTATTTCCCTCATACGCCTGATTGGACGCTGTCGGTATGCGGTGGTCTCACAAAGTAGTCATCCAGTCCATAACAACAAGGTAACCAGATGACTCGTATTAGCGTTTCTAGCGGCCATGTGGTTTTCTTCGTGAGTGCTTCTTGTTCGTAACTGTGAACACTTTTCGCCTGTGTGACAACACATTGACTACCATTTGACAACGTTCTTGTCACAAGCAAGATCTGATTATCAGAGTGCCCTTTTTGTGTGCAAGACGCAAAATCAGACAGAACTGAGTAAATGTGATATTATGATGATATCAATCAGTTGTCTTGATCATGGATTGGTCAGAGTGCCTATTATTGCAAGACGCAAACACAGGGACGACTTGAACAATGGGTTAACATTATTATGATAATACTCTAGTATAACAAAAGTGACAATATTGAATATACGACTTGCCAATACTGACCAACATTATGAAACTAAGAGCTTCACTTTGTTTTTAGTACAAGAAATGATTTTTGAAAATGACTGTGAGAAAGAAAAAACGTTCGACGATGCTATCCAAATATGTGTAACATAAATTTTGCTTTATTTTTTTAATTTTTGTTGTTGTTGTTGTTGTTGTTGGGCTCCAAATATACAAAATAAAAGATGGCAGTGCGGCCAGTAGCTGATCGTGTATTCCATCTATGTACAAAAACCCTGAGAGTAAAACTTGCTAAAGACCTCAAACACAGCAGAGCGTTAAGTTTTAGTTCGGCTTTTGAACCGGAAACATTTGAAACTCTTTGGCTGTTTTCGGTTCGTGTTTTCCAAATAGTGAATTCTGCCTTTCATATCTGTATATACGCCCCAGTTACGAAACGCTGACAATGACTAAACAAGATCTATATATATATATTCTGGGCTACTTCATTGTCCAGGCAACGCACGCAAGACGGTCGGCCGACTAATGCGTTTGTAGCCGACAGAAGGGTAACAAGGTTGTCACTAATCAAATAAACGCTGAGACAATTGGGATTTGTCTAGGGACAGGTTCGATCTGCACAAATAGGTTAGCGAGACCTCTGAAACCAGATCTTCTGGCTTACTGTTGCTGGCATTCTGTGCTATGTTTTGCTTACTTTCGCTGGTATTCTGTTCAATCTCCCAGCTTACTTCAGCTTATATTCTGTGAAATGTTTTTTTGGTTTTTTTCAGCGACTGGCAGCTAAAATACACCGTTGGTGTATTCTAAGGGAATAGTGCTTTGTTGTTCTCCTTTTTGCAGAAAGTGTTCTTTAACTGAACCCGCGTTTCGACTTCAGCGGCTTTTTCCCCCTCAACAAGATCGATCTTTGCCTCTTGATAAAGTGCTCGTCTTGAAAGCATACAAGTCTCTAGGGAAACAAAGAAGAAATAACAACAGAAAAAAAAGAAGGAAAAAGGAAGGAAGGGGAATAAACAGGATAGCAAATCAGGTGCAAGAGAGAAAAGTAATATCACGATCACACTGATTTTTTTCTTCTCTATTTGAAGGTTCAGGGTGACATCTTAGAAAACGCTAAATAAGGTAAAGGTAAAAGGTAAAGGTATTCCCATAACCATCTGGTCGTAGGGGAGAGAGATGTTAGAGATCTCCACTTTTCTGGGGGCCAGCTTTTTATGAGGGCGGTGCCCATCTCCTCTCCCTCGCTGCCTTTGCCTTCCCCGGCCCTGAATAGGGTCAGGTACCCATTTCCAGCTGGGTGGACTGGAGAGCGCTCGGAAAAATCGGGTATTTGTATTTGTCCCCGAGTGGGGGACGAACCACGACCTCCAGCGTGAGAGGCAAGCGCTCTAACCACTGCGCCACTCCGCTCTCTTACGCTAAATAACATGTCGTTAAATCAAAAATCCAGGGAAGCAAAATCAATCCAGCAAAAGCCCTTATTGACGTAAAAAACTGAAAAAAAGAATACATTCAACACACATATACCATCACAAGGGACGAACAAAAAACAGTAATGATACCCCGCCGTGAAATCTCATCAATCAAAAAGAAAATCAAAAAAGTAAATAAACCTCTTCACGTGCATGCATATGTAAGGCGCACCCCTCAGAGGAATAGGCAGCAATCACAGGATGGACGTCTCGCATTGTTCGAGATGAAAAATCCTCCATAACTCACGGGTCATTTACCCATCATTCTTTACTCACTTCCTTCCGGATGGCAGCCTCGTGTTCGTCGGCCTCCAGAGCTGAGAAGTTGACCAGGAACAGACGACGCAGTTTGTCTTGTTCGCGTAAAGAGTGAGGGAGAAAGTCACCATCGTCTCCCTTCAGGAACAGCACTGGCTCTTGGCGGAGATTGAAGACGAACACGTCCTGAAAGCAGAAGAGGGAACAATACAGTTACTCTGCCAACCCACTCTCTACATCTAAGATCAGGGCTAACACCCCAAACAAGTGAAAAACCTGAAAGACCAGAGTCCACGGCGGCAGGGGCAAAGAACACTAGCCTCTCCTGGCACCAAACTGTATGTTAATAAATGATAAAATAATACACATTTGGCCTCTATCAACCATCCAAACTGAAAACAAAACATCGTTTTTTACATTTAGTCAAGTTTTGACTAAATGTTTTAACATAGAGGGGGAATCGAGACGAGGGTCGTGGTGTATGTGTGTGTGTGTGTCTGTGTGTGTGTGTGTGTGTGTGTGTGTGTGTGTGTGTGTGTGTGTGTGTCTGTCTGTCTGTGTGTGTGTGTAGAGCGATTCAGACTAAACTACTGGACCGATCTTTATGAAATTTGACATGAGAGTTCCTGGGTATGAAATCCCCATACGTTTTTTTCATTGTTTTGATAAATGTCTTTGATGACGTCATATCCGGCTTTTCGTGAAAGTTGAGGCGGCACTGTCACGCCCTCATTTTTCAACCAAATTGGTTGAAATTTTGGTCAAGTAATCTTCGACGAAGACCGGGGTTCGGTATTGCATTTCAGCTTGGTGGCTTAAAAATTAATTGATGACTTTGGTCATTAAAAATCTGAAAATTGTAAAAAAAAATAAAAATTTATAAAACGATCCAAATTTACGTTTATCTTATTCTCCATCATTTGCTGATTCCAAAAACATATAAATATGTTATATTCGGATTAAAAACAAGCTCTGAAAATTAAATATATAAAAATTATTATCAAAATTAAATTGTCCAAATCAATTTAAAAACACTTTCATCTTATTCCTTGTCGGTTCCTGATTCCAAAAACATATAGATATGATATGTTTGGATTAAAAACACGCTCAGAAAGTTAAAACAAAGAGAGGTACAGAAAAGCGTGCTATCCTTCTTAGCGCAACTGCTACCCCGCTCTTCTTGTCAATTTCACTGCCTTTGCCATGAGCGGTGGACTGACGATGCTACGAGTATACGGTCTTGGTGAAAAATGGCAGCTACTTGACTAAATATTGTATTTTCGCCTTACGCGACTTGTTTTTCCTGACTGAATCATTTAACGAAGACGGTGCGGATTTGACAATGTCTCCCGGTGTGTGTGTGTGTGTATGTGTGTGTGTGTGTGTGTGTGTGTGTGTGTGTGTGTGTGTGAGTGAGTGTGTGTGTGTGTGTGTGTGTGTGTGTGTGTGTGTGTGTGTGTGTGTGTGTGTGTGTGTTTCATTCATACTATACAAATATAGAGGTGGCAGAGTGCATTAGAAGACAAAGCCTAAACGCTTTACCTTTTGGGGAAAATAATGCGTTTATGTTCTAGTCGCCCTGTTACAGTTCAGCAAACACTAATAGCTGCAAGTTAGCTGACCAAAGGCGGATAAGAAAAGTAACAGAAAACATTTAGATCGCAATGTTGCGTTCTTTGTCGCCAAATTCATCCTTCCAAGTGCATTTATTGATCGGTAAGAGCGACACAATTCCTTTTCGCGAAGAATTCAGTCGGCGTGAATAATACAATGATGTGCAAGAAAATTATATAATTATGTTAAAAAGAAATTTAAATAACATATGATTTACGTTCGATATTGACCTGCTTTTCATTCATTTTTATATTTAGTCAAGTTTTGACTAAATATTTTAACATCGAGGGGGAATCGAAACGAGGGTCGTGGTGTATGTGCGTGTGTGTGTGTGTGTGTGTGTGTGTGTCTGTGTGTCTGTGTGTGTGTGTGTGTGTGTAGAGCGATTCAGACTAAACTACTGGACCGATCTTTATGAAATTTGACATGAGAGTTCCTGGGTATGAAATCCCCGAACGTTTTTTTCATTTTTTTGATAAATGTCTTTGATGACGTCATATCCGGCTTTTCGTGAAAGTTGAGGCGGCACTGTCACGCCCTCATTTTTCAACCAAATTGGTTGAAATTTTGGTCAAGTAATCTTCGACGAAGCCCGGACTTCGGTATTGCATTTCAGCTTGGTGGCTTAAAAATTAATTAATGACTTTGGTCATTAAAAATCTGAAAATTGTAAAAAAAAATAAAAATTTATAAAACGATCCAAATTTACGTTTATCTTATTTTCCATCATTTGCTGATTCCAAAAACATATAAATATGTTATATTCGGATTAAAAACAAGCTCTGAAAATTAAATATATAAAAATTATTATCAAAATTTTTTTTTCGAAATCAATTTAAAAACACTTTCATCTTATTCCTTGTCGGTTCCTGATTCCAAAAACATATACATATGGTATGTTTGGATTAAAAACACGCTCAGAAAGTTAAAACGAAGAGAGGTACAGAAAAGCGTGCTATCCTTCTCAGCGCAAGTACTACCCCGCTCTTCTTGTCAATTTCACTGCCTTTGCCGTGCGCGGTGGACTGACGATGCTACGGTCTTGCTGCGTTGCATTGCGTTCAGTTTCATTCTGTGAGTTCGACAGCTACTTGACTAAATATTGTATTTTCGCCTCACGCGACTTGTTTATATTTAGTCAAGTTTTGACTAAATGTTTTAACATAGAGGGGGAATCGAGACGAGGGTCGTGGTGTATGTGTGAGTGTGTGTCTGTGTGTGTGTAGAGCGATTCAGAGTAAACTACCCGACCGATCTCTATGAAATTTTACATGAGAGTTCCTGGGTATGATATCCCCAGACGTTTTTTTACATTTTTTCGATAAATGTCTTTGATGACGTCATATCCGGCTTTTTGTAAAAGTTGAGGCGGCACTGTCACACCCTCATTTTTCAATCAAATTGATTGACATTTTTGTAAAGCAATCTTCGACAAAGTCCGGACTTCGGTATTGCATTTCAACTTTTAAAAATTACATAATGACTTTGGTCATAAAAAATCTGAAAATTGTAATTACATTTTTTTTATAAAACGATCCAAAATTACGTTTATCTTATTCTTCATCATTTTCGCATTCCAAAAACATATAAATATGTTATATTCGGATTAAAAACAAGCTCTGGAAATTAAAAATATAAAAATTATGATCAAAATAAAATTTCCGAAATTGATTTAAAAACAATTCCATCTTATTCCTTGTTGGTTTTTGATTCCAAAAACATATAGATATGATATGTTTGGATTAAAAACACGCTCAGAAATTTAAAACAAAGAGAGGTACAGAAAGCATGCTATGCAGCACAGCGATCCCACTACCGCGCTAAACAGGCTCGTCAGTTTCACTGCGTTTTGCACGAGCAGCGGACTACTGTCATTGTGAAAAAAGGCAGTGCGTTCAGTTTCATTGTGTGAGTTCCACAGCTTGACTAAATGTGGTAATTTCGCCTTACGCGACTTGTTTAAAGGTTTAACTTAAAAAAACCCGGATTTTTCCGGTTTTAACAGTTTTCAAATACCGGATTTCCGGCGAGAACCGGAAAGGTGTTAGCCCTGTATCATATATACAGTGAACTTGGACTTGTGTGCTTCAAGCAAGCATAGGAAAAACAACGACCAACGCTTTTCTTTGTAAACGCAACGCTGCTGGTACCGGCTTACGGTCCAAGACGGCACGGGTACTTGAGCCACGCTCGCGTCAACAGATTAGCAGCACGGCGTTCCCTTTGCACTAATAATGGGCAGAATATACCTGCGCAGTTTCAGCGGCACAGACGACGCACTGCATATTATTTATGCCGCGATAGGGATTATGACGAGTACTTGGCCTGTTTTCCTTTCATGCAACGTGTAGCGGGCTGGGATAATCTGCAGTGCGTCGTCGGTCCTGCTGAAGTTACATATGTGAGCGGAGCCCCTAAGCTCTAAATGTCAGTGTCTGCAACGCTGCGAACCGGAAGGGGAAAAAAAGATCCAGACGAAGAAGGAGAAGATATAAAGAATGAGAGACAGAGACAGGGAGTCAGGGGCAGGAACATCAGTATAACATGAAAGTATTCAGCCTTGAAAATAATATAGACACGGACCACCCATCCATTCATTAAATCAAACTCTAGTGTTTGTATATGTACTCGTATCTCAACTTTCATCTAGGGACAAAGAAAGTGATACAGACAACAACAAAAACAAACAGACTGATGATCAGATCTTCCTTCAAACGGACGCAGAGATGAAAGAAAACATGTGCATTGGTGTTGTTCTTTAGTAATAGCGTGAGTTCTTGTCAAGAAGTGAATAAACAATCAGTAATACAATTAAGTCTTAATTCTGATATCGATAACTTTTTTCATCCTCCTTTTTTTTAGAAATAGACCTGGCCCCTCACAAAGATTGATGATGGCACAACTCAATCAATCAATCAATGAGGCTTATATCGCGCATATTCCGTGGGTACAGTTCTAGGCGCTCTGCAGTGATGCCGTGTGAGATGAAATTTTATACGGCCAGTAATTGCAGCCATTTCGGCGCATATTTACCTTTCACGGCCTATTATTCCAAGTCACACGGGTATAGGTAGACAATTATTAATTGTGCCTAAGCAATTTTGCCAGGAAAGACCCTTTTGTCAATCGTGGGATCTTTAACGTGCACACCCAATGTAGTGTACACGGGGGGGGGGGGGGGGGGGGGGGGAGTTCGGACACCGAAGAGAGTCTGCACACAAAGTTGACTCTGAAATAAATTTCCGCCGAACCTGGGATCGAACTCACGCTGACAGCGGCCAACTGAATACAAATCTAGCGCGCTACCAACTGAGCTATATCCCCTATATCAACTGACCTAGTCTTAGGCTAGTCCCAATCAGAGATTGTGTTGAAATTCTCGTGTGTGTTTTTTATTCACGCAGAAAAAAAATAAGCATCCTCTATTTTACCTTCAAGAATAGCACTAGTTGGAGTAGTAGAATATCCGAAGTGAAGGATTTACGATGGTAATGGCTTAAAGAATGAAGACTTGAAATACTACGACACACTGTCAGACCATTACCATCTTGCAACAAAGCATAATGGACAACCTAATGTTTTTGTTTCCGACTTTTCATCAAAATGAGCTGATTTTGTCAATAAGATTCTTCGTTTAAATCATGCGCGGTAAATATTGTCCCTGTTCTTGAAAATGCCACATTTTTGCGCAGATTTGGGAGTGATGAATTTGGGGGAAAGAGGCTGTACTTTGGTAAAGTCTGCAGTATCTGTGGATGAAAAATGGCGAAAAATGTGTGCACGTGAATAAAGTAGCAACATGCACCCTTCTTGCAGGCAATGCC
>NC_090246.1:18977849-18985349 GCF_037325665.1 Littorina saxatilis
AACCAATCAGGGTCCAGCATCTAAGACACACTTCCAAGTTTACAATAAACACAGCGATCCTGAAGGCAGAAACAATGGGTCAGGGGGAGATAATTAGATAAGGACTGAAAGAGAAAAACAATTAAATGACCGGACATAACATAACTCTATGAGTGTTGGCAGTTCACCCTGTCACAGTTAGAAAGTATGGGTCGTACAAGACCCACATCTTCTGGACTTTGTAGGGCAAAGAGTGATTCGGTGCAGGTCAATCAAAAAAATGTTTGCCCTTTGAATCTATTCTGCTAATACTGTAGACATTTTCTTGACAATTTCCTCATGGAACACGAAGGTTTTGTCATCCAATCCCAAGAAAACGTAGTGGCTCCTCACACGTTTCATCAACCGGACCTGAACACCTTCCTCTTCCAGCTTGTCGATCTGGAACAAATACAATAAGTACCGACTCATCCCTAAATCTGTTGCATAGTATTATATTTATTTACTACCATGGAAGTTGATGTTAACCTGTGATTTGTAAAACTGTAAAAACATTTTACAAATTACGTCGAACCTAAAAACCACAAAGTAATACATGCCTTTTCATTTTATTAGTATTAATATTTGTTGTCCAGATCCCAGTCAACCAGGCCAAAATTCCACATGAAAATGGAAGTGTTTGAGTAAATCTGCACATGTTATTATTTTCTATAATTCGATTTCGAAGCGTGATAAGCGCAGATTTGTTTGTCTGTCGGTGTGTCCGTCACAAACATGTGCACGCGAGTTCTCAAAAACATTCTCAACATCGTAATTACCGCCAAGCTGATAGATCCCTGGACTTTCGAGATGACAAGAAAATATCGGGCGCATTTACGTCATTTGTAAAAAAAAAATGTTTTACATATCTCGCGGTGTGCCACGTCATTTGTAAAACAGTGGTTACAAATCACGCGGCGCGCCCCGCGATTTGTAAAATGTTTTACATTTCTACAAATCACGAGTCAACAGTTGAGATCAAATACATGACGTAAAAAGCTCTGTCAACGCACAAGTATGATTTGACAAAAATGTCATCTTTGTGTACACACGGTTTAACAACATTATAAGATGTTGGCGTGTGAAAGCAACTTTCTGTGTTTTGAGTTCATAAAATGTTGGGATAAGTATGCCAGGTTGCACAGTTCTGTAGGTTCCTCTCAGTATTCCACCCCCTTGGTTTTCAGTTGTAAATATCTAAGCTTAGTGATTGAATGTGGAAGCTACGTTTGGTCAAAGATCACATAAGATTTACATCGTGCAAGCAAGGTACGTTGGGTCAAAGGTCACAGAAGATGTGCGTCGTGCAGCGAAGGAAAGAATCGCGATCTTGTTTCCGACTCGGTGCCTCTTTGTTTTTCATTAGACCTGTCATTCTGCTTGCTCGGCTTTGTTAGATGTTTGCATATCTCGTTGCTCTGTTCTTTGCTTTTATTATTATTTCTTATTTGCGCTTCGTTTAGCGATACAGCGTCTTGTGCACGGGTCAAAATGTGTGTGTCAGGGGTCAATTGGTTTGACTTGAACTTGACGTTCCTGTTTCTCTGAACGTCTGTGTATCGAAACACAGATACACGCACTCCATGACCTTGTACGAAGACAAAGCGTATCACTAGGTTTCATTTGTTTGTGATGAATTTATGACCTTTCATGAAGTAGTTTTGTTTTTTGTTTACTTGTGCCAGTTTGCCAGTTCGTTTTTTGGAACTTTGCAAAGTAGTGTCGTCTGTCTAGGTCTGGTGAAACGCCAATGAAAAGAGCCGAAGAATCCCCGAGCGTTTCTATTGAGTTTGCTTTTGATCATCCATGTATAGCCCGCTTCCTGCAACTATGGTAACCGGGGATTTATTGCATCGGGAACATGAGATTTATTTCCCAGGTGTTTGTGAATGAAAACTCGTGAAAATGATGACAGTATCAGTTATTGCGTGCTACACTAAGTAATATGCTATTACAGTACTAGCTATCAATAAATTGAAAAAAGTGATTGCGAAATTATCACACCGTGTAGTGTTGTGCTATGCATTAATGCGCTCAATCAAAACTTACTACTGCAACACAATGCTTTCCCTTGGCTGCAATCCCATTGACAGTCAACAGGTAGGCTCACACGTAGTCCCCAATCTTGAGTTTCCTGTTAAAAAGAAAATCTGTGTCAGAGTGTGTGAACTGACTTTAGTATTATATTCAAATTTTGAATTCCTCATTCTTTTGTTGAAAAAAGTATTCTTGGTGCATGTGAATGAGAGTGATCAATATAGATTCTGTACGTACGATTTTAAAATAATTATAGTGAAACCAGTGTGTGCAATTGCAACCAGTTTTACTTTTAGTCTTATGAAATATTTACATTATTACAATTCATGTTAAAGTCTTTAGGTCTACCTCTTTGCTGGATGGTCTGGCAGCTGTTGAGGCGTCGATGGCTGATCTGGCAGGTGAACGCGCGTAGATGGCTTATCTGGCAGGTGTGCGGGCGTAGCTGGCTGATGTGGCAGGTGTACGGGCGTAGCTGGCTGATCTGGCTGGTGTCCGGGCGTTGTTGGCTGATCTGGCAGGTGTACGGGCGTCGCTGGTTGATCTGGCAGGTGTCCGGGCGTAGCTGGCTGATGTGGCAGGTGTCCGGGCTGATGTGGCAGGTGTACGGGCGTCGCTGGTTGATCTGGCAGGTGTCCGGGCGTAGCTGGCTGATTTGGCAGGTGTCCGGGCGTAGCTGACTGATCTGGCAGGTGTACGGGCGCAGCTGGCTGCTGTGGTAGCTGCACAGGCGAAGCGTGTCCGGGGGCCGTTGGCTGGTCTGCCCGTGCTTGTCTCCGTCTTGGAGGTGCAAGTCGCGACACGTTCCAGTCTCCAGCAATTTCAGCATTTTCACAGTCAGCATCTTCTTGGCAGCCCTGGCAAAAACAAGAGCGCTCTCGTGTTGCAACCACGAAAGGTTGGATTCCCTTCACGCAGTGAAGTCTCTGGGTGTTCTTCAGTGGCTTTGTCCCTGTCCGCTCTGGCCTGTGCCTGTTCACATCTTCTGCAGGCACACACACAAACCGACGTTTGATGTGGCTGTGCTCATCCGTTCCTGCACGCGGAAGACAATTTATGTGTTGACATCATGACAAATAAACGCAACAGCTTTTAAGCTTAAGAAAAACACCAAAAAGTTAACTAACAGACCCCATTACTTTGACGGCCACGAATTCGGGAATCACAGAACATTACAAATCACGTATTTCCAAGTGCTGAAACGTATTTAATAGAATTCAGTTCCAACCAATGACTTTGGATACAATAGAAGAAACATTTCTTACCTTTGGATTTGTTCCAGCTTCATTGGGACAGCGCAAAAGTCCAAAACAAGAACATCACTGACAAAATCTCACGCCCATAACAGGTTTGATAAGTTTGACGGAACGAACTATGAGGTCACGCTCTCAATTACGTCATATTTTCACACAATATTTGGTGCATCAAAAGTCTATGGGCGCTAATTATGATACAGACAGCAATTTTTCAATACAATTTTCGTCTACTACAGCGTTTGAACACAATCTTCCGCCCATAACGATGTGACACGAAACTCATTTGACTTAACGAGAGTCGTGTTCTGCCGACACTATAATGTTTTTCTTTTTTAAAACACATTATTATGGTAAAGCTTTTCTATTTCTATGCTAAAAATGACTTTTCTTTGTTGTTAATGATATTTTGCAAGAATGCGACCTGCCTCAAGTTTGCCCATAACGTGTGACACCAAAGTTATTAGCGGAAGACAAATCTTCCGAGTGCAATGACGTCTTAAAAGTCAGTTTACTGCAGCATTTTATCCCTCAGGCACATACAAGAACAATAAGACTGTAGTATGCAGGCCTCCATTGCTTTCTTCTGTCATTGATGAAAGTACTGGCCTGGGTTTAAAAAGTGTACTGTCGCTGTGCAACAAATCAGTCGCCATTTTCTGCCGTGTTTTGTGAATAAAATGTGTTTAAAATCCACACACACAAAACAATGTTGTTGGTTCCTTTCATTTCGTTTTTGTTCATTTCAAACTAAGCAGTGTGGTATGCTTTGTTTCCTTTTAATTCAAATGGATGGCTTTAAAATGAGCATTTTAATCTGGTGGTGTCAATTTCACCCATGATCTGAGCCGTTCACGTATACTTTACGACATGTGTTAGCACTTAAGTCTCAAAGTTTGAATTAGGCAATACGTTGAGGCGTTTCTGAAATTTACCGTTCTTTTGTAACATTGCCCGCTACCGCGGCTTCAAAAACCGTCTTTTATGGCTTCTGAGACTGAAGAATGAACTACACCGTCCAGCGTCATTGTTAAACACGATAGATGAACAAAACTGACTGTGTTATATATATACATTTGATTGATCTTTCCACTGACTTGCACAACTTGTTCAGTTTTAGCTGTTCCGATTGTTTGTCGGTTTTAAGGTGGCACCTTCTGTGTTGTTTATTTTTTTACATTTGATTTTGGGGCTGAATTTTTTTCTGGTCTGATTATTTGAGTAGTCGATTTCAATCATTATATATTTTCTTTTTTTGATAGATCTTGCTTCAACAACATGCGTATTGAGGATTTTCTGGAAAGGGCGGTCTCGACTGTTGTAACCTTGGGGCCAAGAAAAAGTGAAAAAACTAACAAACTTATCCGTTTCCTTGGAGATTATCTGCACGCGATGAACGCGATGTATTGTGTCTGAAGTACTAGCACACAAAATCAATTTGTCTTCTGTGACCGAAGATAGTTGCGTACTGAATGGCTTACTATTGATCTACATTTGAATCTAGTATATGGTGTGTTATACCTTTAAGAAAATTAAAACGAGTAGAATGAAACTTAACAGGGGCACAAGCAAGAAGAAAGTGAACATAAACAACCAGAACAACAACCAGAAGAATAAGAAAAAGAAGAAAAAGAAGAACAAGAAGAAGAACAAGAAGAACAAGAAGAAAAAGAACAACAACAACAACAACAACAACAACAACAACAACAATCAATTCAATTACAAATACAACAACAAAAAAGCTGATCCTTTTAACCTATTGGTATACACTCCTGAATTCTCCATGTTTTCAATATATTCAAATAACCTATGACACAGACCTACAGATACAAATGAACACAGACCCAAACAGACAGGGACACGAACAGTTATATGCAAGTTAATCTCTTAACGGACATTGACAGGTTTATCAGACGTACACAGAAAGCAATTTGCATCACAATTTGCGTATTTTCGTTCATTCAGGTCAGAATCGCCTTTCTCTTGATAAAGTTCGACTATCTGAAGTTTGCTATCAGACGCGCTTTGTCCCATGGGGGAAAAGACAAAATGATCAGGATAAGGACAAGGAAAAGATATAATCCCATGAGGTCACCCTCACAGAAATTCGAGTTGCTTCATCCCCGGGGAAAGCGAGCTGCCACACAGTACGACGCAATCAAGTTTTTTTTCCTGAATGCGTGTGTTCATCCTGAGACTTTTGTTGTGAACTTGGGATCTTTAGTGTGCGCATGCGCGCACAAAGGGGTGATCGGACACCAAGGAGAGTCTGCACAAAGTTGATTCTGGAAACCTTCAAGGAGTTTGACAGGGGGAAGAAACGGAATCGATGCAGTTCGTAGAAATCACGCAGAAAATTAATAGGAGAAAAAATAGAACGTTACACTGAGACGCAATCGGAAACCAGCATAGCAACCTATAAGCGTACATCCATATAAACGTTAAAAAATAAATACATTAATTAATAAATTCAAAAAACTAATAATAAAACAGACAATTACCTAAAACATCAAAAACAAAAGCAACAGCAACAACAACAAAATACTGACGCACGTGTACACATAAGTCGTTGACAAACGAATGTGTTTCTCCTTAAACACACACACACACACACACACACACACACACACACACACACACACACATCCACCCACACACACACACACACACACACACACACACAAACACACACTGTAAACACAAACACACACACACACAAACACACACACGCACACGCACACGCACACAATAAACGAGATGTACCAATGTTTCCAAGAGAAACAACTATTTCACAGCCCAAACAAAATCCCACAGAGGTATCCCCGAACATCGTCTATCGTCCCCAAACTCACCTGGTGGCCCTCCTCGCGAAGTTTGCCCATGATTCTCTTGACGCCGTCCACAGAGGGTTGTCCGGAGGCGTACACTGGCGCTTTGCCCTGCGCCTTGTGGAAGTTTGGCGCCTTGACCTCCTTCAGGGTTCTCAGGGCGTCCACCTTGGGGTTCTGTTCACCCACCAGGAAATAGTTACCCTGTAAACACAGAAGGAAAACCAAGGTGAATATTTGTTTTAAGCTAAAAAATATCCTCCTAAAATTTTCACAAAGGAAAAAAGATACCCTCTAAATACAGAAGGGAAAACCAAGGTGAATTTTTGTGTGAGCTAAAAGTATCCTCCTAAAATTTTCACAAAGGAAAAAAGATACCCTCTAAATACTGAAGGGAAAACCAAGGTGAATTATTGTTGTGAGCTAAAAATATCCTCCAAACATTTTCACCAAGGAAAAAAGATACCCTCTAAATACAGAAGGGAAAACCAAGGTGAATCATTTTTGTGAGCTACAAATATCCTCTTTAAATGTCCACCTCAGGGTTCTGCTCGCTCTCCATAAAATAGTTACCCTGTAAACACAGAAGGGAAATCTAGAATTTTTTTTCTTGAGAGCTAAAAATATCCTTCTAAATGTAGTTACCCTGCTCACACAGAAGGGAAAACCAAGGTGAATTGTTTTTGTGAGCTCAGAATATCCTTCTTAAATGTCCACCTTAGGGTTCAGCTCGCCCACCAGTAAAATGGTATCGGAAAATGTTCCACTTTTTATTTAACATTTTAATGGACAATAAAGTGTTGCTATTGTTATTATTGTTATTGTTAAAAACAGAAGGAAAACCAAGGTGAATTGTTTTTGTGAGCAAACAATATCCTCTTTCTTGTGTAAATGATCATGGAAGCATTCAGTGTATGAGTGCTCTGACTTCCACTTAATGACATATCACAGGCATGTGGACAGTGGGATGGTTTTTTTAAAACAGAGTAATATTGGGCAATTTTTGCACAGAATTTTTGAGAAAATCACAGCAAGGAAGAAAAGGCCTGGTTTGATGCATTCTGAACAAGCTGAGAAGCGTGCAATAGAATACAAGGGCGATTTGAAACTCAATCAAACGGATTAAAAACGGCCTCACAGAAGTATTAACCATCTGGTCAACAAACCACTCGTACATGTATGCATACGGCGCAGTAATATACATTTCCCAAACTGCTACGGATTAAACTGAGACTGATGATGTTATACCTATATAACTGCGGTTTACTACGGAACTATTCGCCAGGGTCAGTATGCAAGGGTCGAGGTAAGCGACTTTAGTGCGGTATAAACTGAACCCTCAATGCGGTTTATCCCGGACTAAA
>NC_090246.1:18987290-18992290 GCF_037325665.1 Littorina saxatilis
AATTGCCTGCTTGCTTGTGTTCGTTAGTATGTGTGTACGTGCGTGTATGCGTTCACGCATGCGCTAGTGCGTGCGTGCGTGTGTTTGTGAGTTTGTGTGTGTGTGTGCCTGTGGTGTAATTAAATACATGGAGATTTGATGGGGGTCATTTGCATGCATGGATTCACAGCAAACGCAGCCAGGCGAACGAAGCTGTGATAAGGGTGTGAACTTCACGTTGTAACACCCCATTAATCCGTGTTTTTATTTGTTAGTTTTCACAATCATGTGTGTGTGTTTATTTCAACCCTCCAGTAACGTTATCTGTGCGTTGTCTTCTTAATCGTGTTTTTTTGGGGGTTATTTTTTGTTACCGGCAGTTGTGATTAATGAACAAAAGAAACATCAGTGAGCTTTTCTCAGTGTCAATGTTGCGGTTGTGTGTGTGTGTGTGTGTGTGTGTGTCAGTGTGTGTGTGTTTGTGTGTGTATGTTTGTGTGTGTGTGTGTGTGTGTGTGTCAGTGTGTGTGTGTCAGTGTTGTGTACATTATTTTGAGTGTTAGCGCTTTGTTGTTGAATGTGTTTCCTGAACGGCTTCAAGAACCTGTTCGACTTAAAACTTTGTACCCAACCTATGTTGACCAATTTTTTTTTTAGCCGAGACCAGCTGTGCTGCAGCAGGTCACTCACAATTGTAGTAACTGTGTAGTAACTGTGTATCAACACGCTGGAATGCAGGCGCTAGATCGACGCTACAGGAAGCGACTGAAGCTAACAGTACTCTAAGCGGATATATCCGTACCTGGTCAGATAGAGCCATATGAGTGAGTACGGATATATCCGTACCTGGGAGACAATGAGATAAAGAAGGCAGCAATGATTCACAGTGTCCTCGAGAAACTGCAGACTTTGAGGTCAGTAGGGTCTGTTACTATTTCTGTTAGTCTCACTTCTATGCGTTACTGGAAATGCCAATATTATGAGTTGCTTAAGGAAGCAGTTCGAGTTAATTAAGGCAAGGATGATTCATAATGTCCTCGAAAAACGTCGAGGCAGCAAGGACGTTGTGTTACATGCAACAATATTATTTAACCTGTTATCCTCTACTGAAAATGTCAGCCCGAGCTGCATGAACTAATAAGACCACAATGAAATGATTTGTGATTTCTCTCGAAGGAAATAATTACATTTCATTGCTTGTTTACTTGAGTGTTCCGCGAAGAAAAAACCCCCACCTCAGTCATACAATGTGTGTGTGTGTGTGTGTGTGTGTGTGTGTGTGTGTGTGTGTGTGTGTGTGTGTGTGTGTGTGTGTGTGTGTGAGTGTGTGTGTGTGTGTGTGTGTGTGTGTGTGTGTGTGTGTGTGACAGTTTGCTGACAGTTGTACTTCCTTTGAAATAAATAGCTTCATCACGGGAAAGCTTCTACATCAAGAAAAAGGATTTGTAATAAAGTGCATATGTGATTTAGTTGTTCATGGGAGTAGACTTTATGCCTCACACACACACACGCACACGCACACACTCTCTCACACACACACTAACACACACACACACACACACACACACACACACACACACACACACATATGTCACACTAAGATCTACCGCATCTCTCTGGTCCTCGACCTTTTCAATACTCTTATCAAATACATTACTTTTGTTCTGTCGTCCTGAAGACAAATACGCAAACTTATTCCCCCCTCTGCTTCTTTACCTCTGTAAACTTGTAGAGCTAGTTATTTTTCGATATAAATGACCCAGCAACCAAACAAATAACAAGCCAGCAACAACCTGAATCCTCGATAGTGCAATGGGTTGAGAAGCTGTTCTGTTTTGGTACTACTTTTGCGACTGAAAAGTTCCGAACGCTCTAATGTACGAAGTATACATTTCTGGTGTAAACAATACAAACATACCACATTTAAATTAAAAACTACAGGCCTGAACACATGAATCTCCATATCAAATCCATGAGTTCGGTTGTTTTCTGAATCTAGATCTGCCGTGCACAAACGTTCATCACAAGCAAATTCCCAAGGTAAGCAACTCATACTTTGTGTAGCGACAAGAGTAGTTCCCCTTCTTGTCACTCAGATTCTTCGACAGCACTGACTGCAATCCAACGGTCAGTTTTCAACAATATTTCATTTTATAAACAGATCACACGCAACCAAACGCACACATCTCATCAATTTAAACAACATAAAGCGGTTTCATACACTATTTTCCCCAGAAAACTGAACTTCATACAGTAATTAACGTTGGAACACGGGTGCAAATGTTCGTCTGCTAGTCCCATTTGAAGAAAGAACATTATCCTAAGCAATACTAAAACATAAGAAGAACACACAATATCCGCCACAGCAGAATAACAGCATATCTGTGTACTTGATTTTAGTCCAAAACAGGGAAACTGACAAGAAGTGTTAACAGAATGGAATGATTTGCACGGAACTATACAACCGCGCATTAATCGATCGCCTGCGCAGGTTGACTGGTTGAGTGATTCGGATTCGATCAAACTTTCGCACAAAAACTCTTGTTTTCTTTGAATAACTGAAGAAAGGAGGAATAAAGAGGTTACACACCTCGTGTCAGTGATTATTAAAAATAATGGTCTCAGTTCGCGGTCATGAAAAAGCTCGCTGAAGCTCGCATTTTTCATGATCCGCTACCTTCGACCATTATTTTTAATAATCACTGAGACTCGGCATGTAACCTCTACTTCCTACGCTGTTGAACTGAATGTCCTAAACAGTACATAATTAAAGTGGGTGAGGTATGTGAGGTATTTATAAATAACATTATGCGAAGAATCTGATTATGCTTTCACGTTGAGCTGTAACTGAAATTTTCAAACATCTATTAATTTTTTCTTCGTCTGAGAAGTTGCCTCAGGAAATAGCTCTTTCACATAATATATGGTGCTACATCGAGCTATCGAGTGCAGTTAATGGAAAGGTATCGCGTTTCCGTTCATCAGATTTCAAGATATACAAATCATATTTTTCTGCACCTGGTTAGAGTTATTTTATTTTATTTTTTTTAAATAGCAATTACGCGTTCGGAAAAGGTTGAAAACGACATTAAACACCAAATAAAGAAAAGAAAGTTCGGAAAAGGGTGTCGGTTTACCTAATTACAAGCAACAACCTTTTGGTCTGGCCGACTGGAAGCAAGAAAATGCGGACTACGATGTGTTTTGTGTCCGTGTTGTTGGTCTTTCTGTCTTTTTGTCCCTCTAGCTTTGTCTCTCTTGTTATCTCCATCTCTGCGTCTGTTTGTGTTTGTATGACTGTCTATTGTTGTGTTAGTCTGTATTCTAGTAATAAGACACCTTACATAGTTTCTGGTTTTTAGACTTCCTGTACTTGGCGACCATTTTGAATACACCATGTGCTCCACCTAACTGACTCGTGTGTGTCCGAATGAATGCTTCCCTGTCACTCAGTCACACAACCACTCGCAACCATCTAAGAGGGCCCCAAAGGGTTTAAAATCGTGATCGTGATTGGCGTTTTTTGACCTTTCTGTGACCGTGATTGCCGAAATTTTCATTTCTGTGATCGTGATGGGACTTTGCCCGTGATCCGTGATGACAAAAAAATCAAGTCTCGTGATCGTGATCGTGATTTGTTTTCGTGATCGTGATGGGCATTATTGCAAAGCATTTTATTTTCAACGTACATTTTTCACAGCTGTATCACTCTATGATCCTCTATTCGTCAAGGTGTTTGTGATCGTGAAAACAAAAATCAAGGTAACTGTGATCGTGAAAGCTAAAATTTCCCTTCCCGTGATCGTGATGATACCCCCCCTTTGGGGCCCTCATCTAACACCACATCTATCTGTCTGTCTATCGTTCCCTCTTTTTAGCTCTTTCTCGCCCCCCCCCCCCCACCCCTCTCTCTCTCTCTCTCTCTTTCTCACTCTCTCTTTCTCACCCCCCCTCTCTCTCTCTTTTTTCACACTCTTCCTCACCCCCCCCCCCCCCCCCCGGTCTCTCTCTAACTCCATGTCTCTATAACATACACTCCGCGTTTCAAACCCCCGTCTCTCACAATGCAAGGAATGGCCAGAGAGGTATGTGGGAGGTGTGTTTATAACCTGCCCTGTTATATAGTGCTATATGTCTTATGTAAAAACAATGTCCTGTTTGTATTATTGTTATGTAGGCCTACCACGCCTGAATTTCTCTTTGAGATAATAAAGTATTCTTATTCTTCCTGGTGGCTAATTTACATGTTCCAAACATACTGTAACATGATATGTAACGTTGCTGTCTTTTTTTTTATCAAGGGCATTCACGATACTTTTTTTTTAACGATACGATACCTTTTGTTGACGCTACTACCAAGGTCCAGTTCTGTTCTTATATGTTTGGTTGAATGCCAACACAACCAAAAGAGAAAGAGACAACATCAGACAGCGAGACAGAGAACCAGAGACGCAAACCACAGGAGCTTGTAACCAACCGCCGGTCGATCATTATTAAATTTTACTCCTGCATGCTTATGACGCAAATATAGATCTAAAGACAAAGAACGCAGAACGCAGCTTGGTTTATTGTACGAAGGCCACAGACCCATCATTATACCGTGCAAACCAAGATGGGCGGGGGATTGAACAAGTGGGAACATGAAATAAATAAAGATATACAGACATAGAAACATAGAGAGAGAGAGAGGGAGAAATGACAAATTGTGAACAGCTCCGTGTCAGCTAAATGACGTTGGCATGTCGTATTTCATAAGAGTCAACGATTGGGTCTCCAGAGAGTGTTAGCTGACTGGAATACGTCAGGAGTGTAAGAGTGTCCCACTTAGCTTGAGGTCACAAAGGCTACATCGTCCGCTTATTGCCTCTTACGCGTGCATTGCCAGACTATTGCATTAGCATGACAAGAGAGGCAAGATGGAACACGAAAGGGATGATGGTAAGAGGTTGGAGTGGGGGAGGGTCGGAGAGAGAGAGAGAGAGAGAGAGAGAGAGAGAGAGAGAGAGAGAGAGAGAGAGAGA
>NC_090246.1:18997290-19042290 GCF_037325665.1 Littorina saxatilis
CTTAATCGATTTAAAAACAATTTCATCTGATTTCTTGTCGGTTCCTGATTCCAAAAACATATAGATATGATATGTTTGGATTAAAAACACGCTCAGAAAGTTAAAACGAAGAGAGGTACAGAAAAGTGTGCTATGCAGCACAGCGAAACCACTACCGCGCTGAACAGGCTCGTCAGTTTCACTCCGTTATGTACAAGCGGCGGATTACGGTCATTGTGAAACAAGAAGAGCAAACGCTCGATCGAGTCACTTTCGCAGTTCTGAATATTATATGAGGCATCAGATGGACAGGAATAAATTGCTATTCACAACACAATACAGATGTAAATAATTTGATGTAAAGAATAATCCTATAAAGTTTGAATCAAATCCGATGAATAGTTTCAGAGATATGATATTTCAATTTTTTTCCTTCAAGACATACCTGTGACCTTGAAAAAGGTCAAAGGTCACCAAAGCAGACGTCAAAGTGTAGAGGTCACTGGGAGTCACGTTCACATAAAATTTGAGCCCGGTCACTTTTATAGTTTCCGAGAAAAGCCCAACGTTAAGTTGTGTGTTGCCGAACAGAAAAGGCTAGTTATCTCCCTTGTTTTTCTGATAACGTTCGTAAAAGGCTACAGATGTAAATACTTTGATGTAAAGAATAATCCTACAAAGTTTCAATCACATCCGATGAACTTTGTCAAAGATATAAAATGTCTAATTTTTCCTTTGACGCTGACCTGTGACCTTGAAAAAGGTCAAAGGTCAACGAAACCATCGTTAAAGTGTAGAGGTCATTGGAGGTCACGACTAAACAAAATATGAGCCCGATCGCTTTGATAGTTTCCGAGAAAAGTCCAACGTTAAGGTGGTGTCTACGGACGGCCGGTCGGACAGACTAACACTGACCGATTACATAGAGTCACTTTTTCTCAAGTGACTCAAAAAATGCAGTGCGTTCAGTTTTATATTTTGTGAGTTCCACAGCTTGACTAAATGTAGTAATTTCGCCTTACGCGACTTGTTTGTTCTTCTCCTGTTCTGTCTTTCTCCCTTTAATTTCTGAGGGCTCTTGTTGGATCTGTAAGCAATCACAATTTCTGTTCTAAAAGGCGAAGGACCAATCTGTCACAAAACGTTCCTTTCCTGTCTTCTCTCGTTTTTCTTTTTTTTCCCATCTTAATCTTCCGTTTTTAGGAATCTCGTCTTCTTGTTTTTCGAGTTTAGTTTTACTACTTTTTTTTAATTTTTTATCACAAGGAAGCTAGAAATGTTTGCACGCAACTGTGACAACACATGCCTGTGACCTTGCAAGGACCCATCTTTCACAAGCCTGTCGCTACGCTTTCCTTTCCTGTTTTTCTTTTCTTCCCTTTTCTTTCTTTTCTATCTTTTTGTTTTCATTATCTCTCCCGTCATTTTGTTTACTGTTATGAGTATTAATGTTTGCTTCGCATTGCAGCGAAGCCAGAAATGTCTGTGCGGAACTGTTAAAACACATCCCTGTGACCCTCCGGTCCATCTGTCACACGCAGGTCACATCACTTTTCTTTTACGTCTTGAATTTTCTCCTGTTCCTTTCTTTCTTTCTTGTCACGGGATTAAGCATGTGACATCACGTTTCTTTTACGTCTTGAATGTTCTCCTGTTCCTTTCTTTCTTTCTTGTCACGGGATTAAGCATGTCACATCACTTTTTTGTATGTCTTGAATGTTCTCCTGTTCCTTTCTTTCTTTCTTGTCACGGGATTAAGCATGTCACATCACTTTTCTTTTACGTCTTGAATGTTCTCCTGTTCCTTTCTTCCTTTCTTGTCACATTAAGCATGTCACATGACTTTTGTTTGTATGTCTTGAATGTTCCCCTGTTCCTTTCTTCCTTTCTTGTCACATTAAGCATGTCACATCACTTTTTTGTATGTCTTGAATGTTCTCCTGTTCCTTTCTTTCTTTCTTGTCACGGGATTAAGCATGTCACATCACTTTTTTGTATGTCTTGAATGTTCTCCTGTTCCTTTCTTCCTTTCTTGTCACATTAAGCATGTCACATCACTTTTTTTGTATGTCTTGAATGTTCTCCTGTTCCTTTCTTTCTTTCTTGTCACGGGATTAAGCATGTCACATCACTTTTTTGTATGTCTTGAATGTTCTCCTGTTCCTTTCTTTCTTTCTTGTCACATTAAGCATGTCACATCACTTTTTTGTATGTCTTGAATGTTCTCCTGTTCCTTTCTTTCTTTCTTGTCACATTAAGCATGTCACATCACTTTTTTGTATGTCTTGAATGTTCTCCTGTTCCTTTCTTTCTTTCTTGTCACGGGATTAAGCATGTCACATCACTTTTTTTGTATGTCTTGAATGTTCTCCTGTTCCTTTCTTCCTTTCTTGTCACAAGCATGTCACACCATTTTTTTTTATGTCTTGTCGATTTTTTCTGTTCCTTTCTTTCTGTCTTTCTTTCTTTCTTGTCATCATCGTCTTTGTGTTTCCTCTTTCTCTTGCGCAAGACATCTTTAATTGTGACCTGCCAGTGACTGCCGGCAAGACGTATTCTTTTGTTTCTAATGCCCTTCTACGCCCACTCAATCCGACCTATTCCCACAACCTTGTCCTTTCTCTTTTGCTATTACACTTTGTTTCTTAACAATAAGAAATCAAGTCTCTCACTGGATCTTACTTTAATAATGTTACCGAAAATGCGTGTACAAAGCGGACAAATGTATATATCTTATTCGTGACCCTCAGATACATGTATTTGTGTAAAAAAAAAACCTGCATATCATAATCTAACCCTATATACCTATCCCCTCAACGCCATCAACCCTAGTCCCATATACCCCCCTTCCTACCTCTGCCATACCTCCCTGGCATCCATCCTTGCCCTTCCATCTCCACCTTTCCTTGCCCATCTACCCCACCCCAGTCACCACCCCCACCCCCACCCCTCCATCTATGTTGCTCGTGTCCTCAGGGACTTTTGCTGTCATGAGCTCGTCCGTGCACATTGCAATGTTGGACTTTGGGGCACCATCCTGCGCTCCAATCAATATCGTTTCTCTTCCTCTCATTCTTTTGCAACACTTCCGCCGCTTCAACTCGTCCGCCCCAGCGCCCCCCCCCCCAGCCCCCCCCCCCCCCACCACCGCCCCACACACATACCAGAGAGTGTTGTATTGCTTTCCAGTTCTCATATCTGTCGTGTTATAAAGGTTACCATTATCGCCTTTCTAAGTCGTTGGCGTTCTCATTTCTGTCGTGTGTGTGAATGTTTATATTTCTATCTACCATTATCGCCATTTTAAGTCGTTGGAGTTCCCATCTCTGTTGTGTTATAAAGGTTTATACTTCCATCTACCATTCTCGCCTTTCTAAGTCGTTGTCGTTCCCATCTCTGTCGTATTATATAGGTTACCAATTCGATCTACTATTATCGCATTTCTAAGTCGTTGGAGTTCCCATATCTGTCGTGTTATATGTATAGGTTACAACACGAGTGGTTTTTTATATGGCTTGTATTTCAGTCAAGACCCAGCGGATGAATATCATCGGGAGACACGAGCCTCTGGCGAGTGGCTCTCGATTGATATTCCCGCTGGGTCTTGACTGAAATACAAGCCATATAAAAAACCACGAGTGTTGTAATCTGTATATCCCATTCTACCATCAAACACAAAGTGTAGACTACTAGCGGCACTGTTGCGATCTGTGCAGGGTAAAACAGTGTTGCCAGCGAGACTTAGCCCTTTTGCAACCTTAAACTAAGTGACCGTCGCTGAAAAAATAAAACGAATGAGTGCATCGATAAGTACGCGGTAACACTACTTTCAGACCATTTAAAAGCTTTAAGTAAAGGTTCATAAGTTGCAAGAAAGTAATGAAGTCGTATAGAAATTAATTTAGTTGAAGCGCACAATTCTTTTGTTTTGCGTTTCAGGTCGGCAGAACGGGCGAAACGGGTTTGGGACCCATTTGGCTTACTCGATTCAGAATCGATTCCACGTTGTTTTTCTCGAACGTGTGTAATTAGGCTTATTGACAGAGAAGCAAATTTTAGGGAACAAATATGTAGGTTTAGATTTAACCATTTGCTCCCTATTTGAAATGTATCTACGTGATAAACGTGTTTTGCGAGTGTGTTTGCATGGATGAACTTAAACTGGTATGGGTGTGAGGAAAACGCGACCGACACGTCTGTCACCGCCGATTGATTGCATTTTGAAGGAATATGACTGGATTACGGAAAAATACACACATGTTAAGTTCTTGGATACCTTCATCGCCAATGTGGACTTACTGCAGAGCCAGGCAAAAGAGTAGACTTGCTCGCAAAACACGTGAAACAGCCGATGTTTGATAGCGAAGCCCAACCGTGCCAGGTAAAGGACGCTTCTCGGTCTCGCTGCGCATGTCACCAGTGACAGTGTTGTTGCTTTAAGTTTGACTAACAAACTCGAAACTGTCATTTAAAACATGAGCCAAATGTGTATTGATTGTGTGATTAGTCTATGTGACAGGGCTTCTATTATCTGTGCTCCCTAGCTTCTGTCAGTTCCCACACCGACACTGCCAGAGAAACTGAAGACGCACACCAAAACACACTACCGACAGATTCTCAAAAGTCGTCTGCTAACGATGCAAGGGAGGGTACTCGTGTTTTTGTTTTGGTTCGCTAGCATCTGGTTATCTTGTAAGTTGAATGTTCGTTTTTTTCGACCTGCATTGCTTTCATAATGAAAGAAACGTTTGCTTATTGCATCTCATACATCAGATCAGTTCTGAGATTCATTTTTGCGTGCAACTGATATGGTTTTCTGAGCCGTGCAATACGATTTTGGAACTTCATACAAATGTGTCACATTGTTCGGCGCGAGGTCAAAGGTCGGGAGGAAAGTAGTTCTTTGCCCAAATCGGAATCTGCACTATCATATATTTTTTGGAGTCCATGATGTATTTATTGAGCTATAAAAATACAACATATATACCCATACTGAAGTAACAGAGACAAAGAAGGGAGGTCATGGGATATAGGTTTATATGTCCATCTACCATTCTCGCCTTTCTAAGTCGTTGGAGTTCCCATATCTGTCGTGTTATATAGGTTTATATGTCCATCTACCATTCTCGCCTTTCTAAGTCGTTGGAGTTCCCATATCTGTTGTGTTATAAAGGTTTATATGTCCATCTACCATTCTCGCCTTTCTAAGTCGTTAGAGTTCCCATATCTGTCGTGTTATATTGGTTTATATGTCCATCTACCATTCTCGCCTTTCTAAGTCGTTAGAGTTCCCATATCTGTCGTGTTATATAGGTTTATATGTCCATCTACCATTCTCGCCTTTCTAAGTCGTTGGAGTTCCCATATCTGTCGTGTTATATAGGTTTATATGTCCATCTACCATTCTCGCCTTTCTAAGTCGTTGGAGTTCCCATATCTGTTGTGTTATAAAGGTTAATATTTCCATCTACCATTCTCGCCTTTCTAAGTCGTTAGCGTTCCCATTTCTGTCGTGTGTGTAAAGGTTTATGTTTCCATCTACCATTCTCGCTTTTCTAAGTCGTTGGCGTTCCCATCTCTGTTGTGTTATAAAGGTTTATACCCAGGCAGCAAAAGATCTGGAAATCATCTGCTGGACAGATGCCAGTTGCCACATATTGTACATATGTCAGAAATCTTATGGATACCACATGATTACAATTTGTCATGTCTCACATGATCTGACCATGACCAGCGGCATATCATAGCCAGCTGGATTCTTGCTGGCGCGGTCAGCTACTCTACTTTTTAAAGCAGAATTATTTCAAAGCTTTTATTTGTGAACAATTATGGTATTTATTTTGCAAATTATTGTATATTAATTACACAAATGACAATTGAAAAATCTAAATATGGGACAAGGTATTGTATGACATTTTTGTTGTTGAGTGCGTCTAAACCTTCCAAATAAGATTTTGAGTGTGTGTAAAAAAAGAAGAAAAATTATTTTTTTTTCGAAATTAGTTTCAATGCCATTTGTTGTTTTGCAAAAATGAATGTGATACTTTTTGCAACCAGCCAAAGTTTCCTGTCTGAGTTTGACTATATTTTATCAGACGAGCGTCCCCAGCGTCCTGCGTGCGTTTTTTTGCCTTTTCATGCGGGAATACGTGACACCTTCGCTATGCGCGCCTTACATTTCGCCAACTTTTACGCAGATTGTCGCGGTCGAAATGATTTCACCACGCAGTGTATAGCAAGCATGGATTTGAAAAGGTGATTGCAATCTTTGTTTTCCTAATTTAATACGGTGCATTTATGCTTGTTCTTTATGAAATATTTTTTTTATTTTAAGTTTATTTTTTATACCTATATTTACTTTTGACATTTTGGTTAAAAATGAGCTGCCTGGGGTTATTCTTCTTGGTTAATTTTTTTTTTATTTAGAATTTTAATTGCATTCAAACCTTTATTCAGTTATTTTTAAAGTTATTATCAGACAGTTTGGGTTCAAAGAATATATTTTTAGCTTTAATCAAATATTTTTGTTAATTAAAAAAAAAATTATCATAAAATTTGTTTTCAGCATTTTTTGTGTTTATTTGATAAAAAAAAAATGCCAATGTTCAATTTTTTTTATTTGATAGAAAAAAGTTGCTGAAGTTTTGTTTTTTTGTCAACTGAGCATGTACACTCATCTTAAAATAATGTTTAAATCAGTGAGCCGTTTGTTTTAAGGGAGACAATAACAACTGCAAAGAGCAATATCTTTCAGTTATTTCCCTTGTTAATGACCGCATTTCCGGTTGGCGCAATATTTATGTATGTACCGGTCGTGTCGGCGTTTTTTACCCTTTTATCTTCTTGCCTTGTATTTTGAGTTGCTTATTGGATGTAAGGTAAGCCTTGTCTTTCATTCTGAAATGAAGATTGATTGTCTCACGAAGAACAAAGTGAATTAACGGAAGGAACAAATTGGTTTTGAATTTGATGACTGACGAGGGGGAGTCTCGCACTCGCAGTCACACTCGGTGACAGTCACTTTCTCGGTGTTTTTGTTCGCCTTTTTGTTTTTGCCTAGAAGAACACTGTTCTATTCATCCAAGTTTGTTTTGTCTGAAAAAGGTATGAGTCAACTAACTTTTCCAAAAACATGATGTTGATTGATGCTGTGGTTTGTTTTTTAGGAGTTGTAAAAGTGTGAAAATGATCCGATTCGCTGGTCACATACTTCAACAAAAATCGGGGAGGTTGCTAAATAACAACACGTCTTACCGTTCGCTTCAAATATAATCCAATCAGTTTGAAACATTGTTCACAAGTAGATGAGACTCTGATTTTCATATTCTCAAAAAAAGAGACCATGTTGATAGTGATTGACAAGATATTTTATTCGCGAGCTGATCTACATTACATACGATGACAAAATTCAACCAACCGGATTTTGTGTTGAAGTAAACAAATGTATGTGTAATGTGACCCCCGAATTGGATGGCAATTTTGTATATTCTCATTTAGCACTAATCAAGTTCCTGTCTCTTGGTAAACGTCTGGTTCCTAATCTGATAATTATGCCTTCCAAATTTGTTTTTTTGCAATTGCATGTCTTCATCAAGCATTAATTATTTCTGTGATATCTTTTCAGGGTGGCAGTAATGAACAGCTTTGGTCAGGTCAAACATACTCTGAACTACAAACAAGACCTTGCTTTTTGAGTGGAGGTAAGTAACCATTCATATATTATTATTATTATGAGAGCTTATATAGCGCGAACCACAATTAACTGTGCTTTACATATTAATTTCTGCCGTTTGAAATGTAATTTTTTACAGACAGACAGACAAACAGACATTTTTTACACACAAAATATAACGCATTCACATCGGCCAGTAAACCTCAAGCCTATTAGATGAGCATTCACCTTTCACGGCCTTTATTCCAAGTCATATATCACTTAGCCTTATAAATCAATAACTGTTCAATTTCAAGATTAATCTCTCTCCCACCCTCAATTTTTTCTTTTTTCTTTGGTGAGTCAGGTTATGACTTAAGTTTTGTTTATATGGCAGACTTTGTACCAACTTTCCCCCTACTTTGAAACAATTTTAGTCAGCATCAAATCAAAATTGCTGCCCTTGTGAACAGCAAAAACGCTCAAACTTGGTTTAAGCGACGATTCTTGTCCGACTTTGAATGCCAGTGCAGCTATCGGAGCTACCTCCTAATGCAGTAAGAGCAGTTTGGCGATAGGTTTGCTATAGCTATAAACCAATCAGTAAGCGGCGATAAGAAAAGTCTGCGGAATATCTTTGTTATTCCATGGCCAAGTCCAGTAGTTTTTGGAGTCGCTGCTAAGTCTTACCTTAATTGTTTCTAAATTGCTGGAGCCGTTCACATGGCTGACTTTTTGCCGACAAACGAGGAGGTATTTTCAAACGACTTCGAGTCGGGGAAAAGTTGTTTGCTCGTCTGTCATGTGAACAGCACTGAAATGTTTTCAGATGATCTGAAAATCTAGGCAGGGATATAGTTTTGTGTCGGTGAGATTATTCATCAATTTATTTCAACTCCTTTCAGTGCAGTTATTGAGTGACTCTCAGCTCGCTCCTACCCTTTTCACCTCTATCAACCTTAACTGTCAAATTCTCTCAAAGATTTTATTAATTTAAAAAAAATATTCATCAAATGTAAAAGAATGTAGTGTCCCTCCAGCCATACTCACAGGCCCATTTTGTCAGTTATATTATTTAGAGGATTTATTTTTAGTTCTGTAATCTGAATGGTTTTTTTTTGTAAGAGTTTTTTGCAATTGCATATGTCTTCATCAAGCATTAATTATTTCTGTGATATCTTTTCAGGGTGGCAGTAATAGAACAGCTTTGGTCAGGTCAAACATACTCTGAACTACAAACAAGACCTTGCTTTTTGAGTGGAGGTAAGTAACCATTCACATATCACTTAGCCTTATAAATTTATCAATAACTGTTCAACTTCAAGATTTCTCTCTCTCCCACCCTCAATTTTTTTTTCTTTGGTGAGTCAGGTTGTGACTTAAGTTTTGTTTATATGGCAGACTTTGTACCAACTTTCCCCCTACTTTGAAACAATTTTAGTCAGCGCCAAATCAAATCAAAATTGCTGCCCTTGTGAACAGCAAAAACGCTCAAACTTGTTTTAAGCGACGATTCTTGTCCGACTTTGAATACCAGTGCAGCTATCGGAGCTACCTCTTAATGCAGTAAGAGCAGTTTGGCGATAGTTTTGCTATAGCTATAAACCAATCAGTAAGCGACAATAAGAAAAGTCTGCGGAATATCTTTGTTATTCCATGGCCAAGTCCAGCAGTTTTTGGAGTCGCTGCTAAGTCTTACCTTAATTTTCTCTAAATTGCTGGAGCCGTTCACATGGCTGACTTTTTGCCGACAACCCAGGAGGTATTTTCAAACGACTTCAAGTCGGGTGAAAGTTGTTTGCTCGTCTGTCATGTGAACAGCACTTAAATGTTTTTAGATGATCTGAAAATCTAGGCAGGGATATAGTTTTGTGTCGGTATGATTATTCATCAATTTATTTCAACTCCTTTTAGTGCAGTTTTTGAGTGACTGTCAGCTCGCTCCTACCCTTTTCACCTTTTTTTCTTTGTGTGTGTGTGAGAGTTATGCTCAGTAAATTGAGAAAACATAATAGACCAGTCCCTATGAACCTTTACTGTCAAATTCTCTCAAAGATTTTATTCATTTAAAAAAAATATTCATCAAATGTAAAAGAATGTAGTGCCCCCCAGCCATACTCATAGTAATAGGCTCAATTTTCTCAGTTTTATTAATATTATTCAGGGGATTTATTTTTAGTTCTGTAACCTGAATGGTGTTTTTTTTGGTAAGAGTTTTTTGCAATTGCATATATGTCTTCATCAAGCATTAATTATTTCTGTGATATCTTTTCAGGGTGGCAGTAATGTACAGCTTTGGTCAGGTCAAACATACTCTGAACTACAAACAAGACCTTGCTTTTTGAGTGGAGGTAAGTAACCATTCATATATCACTTAGCCTTATCAATCAATAACTGTTCAACTTCAAGATTTCTCTCTCTCCCAACCTCACTTTTTTCTTTGGTGAGTCAGGTTGTGACTTAAGTTTTGTTGACATGGCAGACTTTGTACCAACTTTCCCCCTACTTTGAAACAATTTTAGTCAGCGCCAAATCAAATCAAAATTGCTGCCCTTGTGAACAGTAAAAACGCTCAAACTTGTTTTAAGCGACGATTCTTGTCCGACTTTGAATACCAGTGCAGCTATCGGAGCTACCTCTTAACGCAGAGCAGTTTGGCGATAGTTTTGCTATAGCTATAAACCAATCAGTAAGCGACGATAAGAAAAGTCTGCGGAATATCTTTGTTATTCCATGGCCAAGTCCAGCAGTTTTTGGAGTCGCTGCTAAGTCTTACCTTAATTGTCTCTAAATTGCTGGAGCCGTTCATATGGCTGACTTTTTGCCGACAACCCAGGAGGTATTTTCAAACGACTTCGAGTCGGGGTGAAAGTTGTTTGCTCGTCTGTCATGTGAACAGCACTTAAATGTTTTCAGATGATCTGAAAATCTAGGCAGGGATATAGTTTTGTGTCGGTGTGATTACTCATCAATTTATTTCAACTCCTTTCAGTGCAGTTTTTGAGTGACTGTAAGCTTGCTCCTACCCTTTTCGCCTTTTTTTCTTTGTGTGTGTGTGAGAGTTATGCTCAGTAATTTGAGAAAACATAATAGACCAGCCTCTATGAACATTAACTGTCAAATTCTCTCAAAGAATTTATTCATTTAAAAAAAATATTCATCAAATGTAAAAAGAATGTAGTGTCCCCCAGCCATACTCATAGTAATAGGCTCAATTTTCTCAGTTTTATTAATATTATTCAGAGGATTTATTTTTAGTTCTGTAACCTGAATGGTGTTTTTTTTGGTAAGAGTTTTTTTGCATTTGCATATGTCTTCATCAAGCATTAATTATTTCTGTGATATCTTTTCAGGGTGGCAGTAATAGAACAGCTTTGGTCAGGTCAAACATACTCTGAACTACAAACAAGACCTTGCTTTTGGAGTGGAGGTAAGTAACCATTCACATATCACTTAGCCTTATAAATCAATAACTGTTCAACTTCAAGATTTCTCTCTCTCCCACCCTCAATTTTTGACTCACATGCGAAGCAAAAGTGAGTCTATGTACTCACCGGAGTCGTCCGTCCGTCCGTCCGGAAAACTTTAACGTTGGATATTTCTTGGACACTATTCAGTCTATCAGTACCAAATTTGGCAAGATGGTGTATGATGACAAGGCCCCAAAAAACATACATAGCATCTTGACCTTGCTTCAAGGTCAAGGTCGCAGGGGCCATAAATATTGCCTAAAAAACAGCTATTTTTCACATTTTTCCCATTTTCTCTGAAGTTTTTGAGATTCAATACATCACCTATATATGATATATAGGGCAAAGTAAGCCCCATCTTTTGATACCAGTTTGGTTTACCTTGCTTCAAGGTCAAGGTCACAGGAGCTCTTCAAAGTTGGATTGTATACATATTTTGAAGTGACCTTGACCCTGAACTATGGAAGATAACTGTTTGAAACTTAAAAATTATGTGGGGCACATGTTATGCTTTCATCATGAGACACATTTGGTCACATATGATCAAGGTCAAGGTCACTTTGACCCTTATGAAATGTGACCAAAATAAGGTAGTGAACCACTAAAAGTGACCATATCTCATGGTAGAAAGAGCCAATAAGCACCATTGTACTTCCTATGTCTTGAATTAACAGCTTTGTGTTGCATGACCTTGGATGACCTTGACCTTGGGTCAAGGTCACATGTATTTTGGTAGGAAAAATGTGTAAAGCATGTGAGTCGTATGGGCTTTGCCCTTCTTGTTCTTTTTTCTTTGGTGAGTCAGGTTGTGACTTAAGTTTTGTTCATATGGCAGACTTTGTACCAACTTTCCCCCTACTTTGAAACAATTTTAGTCAGCGCCAAATCAAATCAAAATTGCTGCCCTTGTGAACAGCAAAAACGCTCAAACTTGTTTTAAGCGACGATTCTTGTCCGACTTTGAATACCAGTGCAGCTATCGGAGCTACCTCCTAAATGCAGTAAGAGCAGTTTGGCGATAGTTTTGCTATAGCTAACCAATCAGTAAGCGGCGATAAGAAAAGTCTGCGGAATATCTTTGTTATTCCACGGCCAAGTCCAGCAGTTTTTGGAGTCGCTGCTAAGTCTTACCTTAATTGTTTCTAAATTGCTGGAGCCGTTCATATGGCTGACTTTTTGCCGACAACCCAGGAGGTATTTTCAAACGACTTCGAGTCGGGGTAAAGTTGTTTGCTCGTCTGTCATGTGAACAGCACTTAAATGTTTTCAGATGATCTGAAAATCTAGGCAGGGATTTAGTTTTGTGTCGGTGTGATTATTCATCAATTTATTTCAACTCCTTTCAGTGCAGTTTTTGAGTGGCTGTCAGCTCGCTCCTACCCTTTTCACCTTTTTTTTCTTTGTGTGTGTGTGAGAGTTATGCCCAGTAATTTGAGAAAACATAATAGATCAGTCTCTATAAACCTGAACTGTAAAATTCTCTCAAAGATTTTATTTATAAAAAAAAATATTCATCAAATGTAAAAGAATGTAGTGTCCCCCAGCCATACTCATAGTAATAGGCTCAATTTTCTCAGTTTTCTTAATATTATTCAGAGGATTTATTTTTAGTTGTGTAACCTGAATGGGTTTTTTTTGGTAAGAGTTTTTTTGCAATTGCATATGTCTTCATCAAGCATTAATTATTTCTGTGATATCTTTTCAGGGTGGCAGTAATAGAACAGCTTTGGTCAGGTCAAACATACTCTGAACTACAAACAAGACCTTGCTTTTTGAGTGGAGGTAAGTAACCATTCACATATCACTTAACCTTATAAATCAATAACTGTTCAACTTCAAGATTTCTCTCTCTCCCACCCTCAATTTTTTCTTTTTTCTTTGGTGAGTCAGGTTGTGACTTAAGTTTTGTTTATATGGCAGACTTTGTACCAACTTTCCCCCTACTTTGAAACAATTTTAGTCAGCGCCAAATCAAATCAAAATTGCTGCCCTTGTGAACAGCGCAAACGCTCAAACTTGTTTTAAGGGAAGATTCTTATTAGACTTTGAAGGCCAGTGCAGCTATCGGGGCTATCGGAGCTACCTCCTAATGCGATAAGAGCATTTTGGCGTTAGTTTTGCTATAGCTAACCAATCAGTAAGCGGCGATAAAAAAGTCTGCGAAAAATCTCTGATAAAGAATGTAGTGTCCCCCAGTCATACAATTTTACACTGTCAAATGGTAAACATTTTCCTCTGGCTACACTTCATTCTATCAGGTTCTATTTTCTCTCTTTTTTTCCAGGTACCATGCCTCATGTAACAAAGTCTTGCAAGATGTCAGCCGATCAAGCTTACACATCTTCGTGATCAGGGATATCTGTTTCGGCACAGTCGGTGGTGCTAAACTCTGGCGATGGGGGAGAAGTTCTGTCCAAGACACCACCCCTGTGCATCATCCAGAAAGCTGAAGAGTGACAAACCTTGACCCACATTCAGAGTGTAGGACTGATTATCTTAAGATAACATATGATCCCGAAACCAAATTTTAAAGCAGATTACTTCTTCTCAACCCAGAACTTGTCTTTAAATCATACTGCAGAGATTACATTCCCAGTGCTTCGATGGTTATTCACCACACACACTCAAGGTCCAACCCTGAAGTGATGCGATAGTCATGGGTTCACTACAGAGCCTTTTTGGAGGAAGTACTATTTTTTGTTTTAGTTTTTTAAACTATACTTTAAAGCCTTTCTTTCCCTTAATGTGTGTGTGTTTGGTTGACTTGGGAGTCTTATTCCTGCTGTGACTTTGTTTCATTGATTCCTTACGGAGAAAAGATACAAGTTGGCTTATTATTATGATATTGAATATAAAGTATGATCTTCAGACTGTTGTTATGTCTTTTGTTGTGAAAATGTGTGATTGAGTGTGTGTCTGTGAGGTTCGAAGTATCGGTCAAACATATGACGAAGACATGTCATTCATACAGTTAACATATGACATATAGCAAACAATATCATTTGTTTCATGGCAACCATGTAATTTGCATATGCCAATGTCATTTGTGATATGGCAAACAAATGATTTTCATATGTCAGTGTCACTTGTAATGTGGTGTAAATGAGGTTTCCACATGACAATGTCACTTGTGATGTGGAAAACTGGTGTTTTTGACATGTCATTTTCACCTAAAAACCATATGGTAGCCATTCCAAAACCATTTGCAATTTATCTATGACTGACATATGGTTTTACTATATGATTTCCACATGCCATGTCATATGTTTGTCATATGCTAGGCATATTTCTCTGCTGCCTGGGTATTTTCATCTACCATTCTCGCCTTTGTAAGTCGTTGGCGTTCCCATCTCTGTCGTATTATATAGGTTACCAGTTCGATCTACTATTATCGCATTTCTAAGTCGTTGGAGTTCCCATATCTGTCGTGTTACATAGGTTTATATTTCCATCTACCATTCTCGCCTTTCTAAGTCGTTGGCGTTCCCATTTCTGTCGTGTGTGTAAAGGTTGATATGTCCATCTACCATTCTCGCCTTTCTAAGTCGTTGGAGTTCCCACCTCTGTCGTGTTATAAAGGTTTATATTTCCATCTACCATTCTCACCTTTCGAAGTCGTTGGCGTTCCCATCTCTGTTGTGTTATAAAGGTTTATATTTCCATCTACCATTCTCGCCTTTCTAAGTCGTTGGCGTTCCCATCTCTGTTGTGTTATAAAGGTTTATATTTCCATCTACCATTCTCGCCTTTCTAAGTCGTTGGAGTTCCCACCTCTGTTGTGTTATAAAGGTTTATATGTCCATCTACCATTTTCGCCTTTCTAAGTCGTTGGAGTTCCCACCTCTGTCGTGTTATAAAACGGTGACCATTTCCATCTGCTATTATCGCTATTAGAGACATAGAGACAGACAGACATACAGGCAGACAGAGGTGGGGCAAAGACACAGAGAGACAACGACGGACAGGCAGATAGAAACAAAGACACAGAGAGACAACGACGGACAGGCAGATAGAAACAAAGACACAGAGAGACAACGACGGACAGGCAGATAGAAACAAAGACACGGAGAGACAACGACGGACAGGCAGATAGAAACAAAGACACAGAGAGACAACGACGGACAGGCAGATAGAAACAAAGACACAGAGAGACAACGACGGACAGGCAGATAGAAACAAAGACACAGAGAGACAACGACGGACAGGCAGATAGAAACAAAGACACAGAGAGACAACGACGGACAGGCAGATAGAAACAAAGACACAGAGAGACAACGACGGACAGGCAGATAGAAACAAAGACACAGAGATATTGGAGTTGACAGAATGGTCTTGAGGTCGGGGGACAAGGACCAGAGGGATTTTGTACGGCTACGTGACATTCCTATGTCCGCCGCCTGTCATCTTCTGCTCTCATTTGTGTCCCTGGTAACTCCCTGGTGGAGACATTTGTGTCACTTTCATTCATAATATTCTCCTCTTCCTATCAAAAAGTCGGAGGACTTTGCGCCATTTGTGTTCATCATATTCTGCTTCTTATTATTCAACATATTTTATATTATATAGGCAGCTCCCTGATCGAGACATTTGTGTCACTTTCATTCATAATATCCTCCTCTTACTCTTCCTATAGATTATATTATATAGTCGGAGGACTTTGCGTCATTTGTGTACATCATATTTTGCTCTTTATTATTCAACATATTTTATATTATATTGGCAGCTCCTTGATCGAGACATTTGTGTCAATTTCATTCATAATATCCTCCTCTTACTCTTCCTATAGATTATATTATATAGTCGGAGGACTTTGCGTCATTTGTGTACATCATATTTTGCTCTTTATTATTCAACATATTTTATATTATATAGGCAGCTCCTTGATCGAGACATTTGTGTCAATTTCATTCATAATATCCTCCTCTTACTCTTCCTATAGATTATATTATATAGTCGGAGGACTTTGCGTCATTAATTTTGTGTTCATCATATTCTGCTCCTTATTATCCAAGCATATTTTATATTATATCGGCAGCTCCCTGATGGAGACATTTGTGTCACTTTCATTCATGATATTCTCCTCTGACTCTTCCTACAGATTATATCATATAGTTGGAGGACTTTGCGTCATTTGTGTTAATCATATTCTGCTCCTTATCATCCAACATATTTTATATTATATTGGCAGTTTCCTGATGGAGTCATTTGTGTCACTTCCATTCATAATATTCTCTACTTCCTCTTCCCATAGATTCTAGTACATAGGTATAGTTCCCTGTCGGAGAAGTCTGTGCAATTTGTGTTCATCATATGCTCCTCCATATTATCCAACATAGTTTAAGTTTATGATATTATATTATTTGGAAGCTCATTGATGGAGGAATTTGTGTCATAATATTCTCCTCTTCCTCTAGATTGTGTTATATACGTAACTCCCTGATAGAGAAATGTGCGTTATTTGTGCATATCAGATTCTCCTCCTTATTATCCAACATATCTCATTACATTATTATTGGCAGCTGACTGATGCAGGAATTTGTGTCAGTGTTCTGTATTGTTTCAGTATTGTTGATTTTGTTTTGCATGATTATATACTCTTATTCTACTCTCTTAGACAATATGTGATAACCGGCAAGGTGCTGACTTTCGTTTGTGCATTGTTGATGGTGAATGCATGTTAATTTATTTTTAATATACTTTCTTATGTGATAACCAATGTGCTGTATTTTCTCAGTTATACGCTTGGTACATATATTTACTCATTTTCCTTAAATAACATGTGATAACATTACTTCATAGCTAAGCACATGATTTTACCTATGGCACAACACAAATCTCTAGCCTCCCTCTCTGAGATGCGTTTGAAGACAGACTGTTAAAAGAGAATAAATGTATGTACATAATTATGATAGAATATTGATGTATGAATTGAAGAAATGTATAAGAACACAAGAATGTATGAATGACAAAGAACAAATGTTTATTTTTGAATGTTTTATGTATGTTTTATTACGGACACAAAAGCTCAGCAATGCAATTTCTCTTTTAGAGATTAATAAAGTTATTGTATTGTATTGTATTGTATTGTATTGCATAATATTCTCCTCTTCCTATAGATACTATTATATAGGTAGCTCCCTGGTGGAGGATGTTCAGCATATTCCCCTCCTCATTGTCCTACACACATATAGTTTTGCCATGAGATACATAATTAACGGCAGCTCACTGATCGGGGCTCTCCACATAACATCTTCTCGCTTTCAAAATCCAGATAAGGGTTCTTTTGTGTCCCGTTTTGCGTGGAAGCTAGCACAAGGCAAGGCAAGGCAAATTCATTTCCAGAAACCCCATGGGGGTACATGAAGAAAAAAAATACAAGAACAAAAAGAAAGAAATGCAGGCTGTTCCACCAATACACACAAATAAACTCATTCAGTTGAACAATTTACAAAATAAAATAAATTGTTTTACAATATGGATTTCTAGTCTCAAAAATAATCATTCTCGGGTTAGGGCTAATTTCATTCATACGTAACATTACGGAGGAGTACAGTATAAAAATCAGTACCGACGGTACGCATGATAACACAAATTTGATGCGTCCAGGGACCCGCTCAGGTTTTTAATGCGTCGTGGGAACCCCTTCAAGAATGTGTGATGCGATTTGTCAGCTTCAAGTGCGTACAGATCGCAGGGATGTACACTTTGGGGAGCCCTGACTGATAGAGGAATGTATGTCATCCGTGTTCATCATTTTGACCTCTCATTCCTCCTTCTCTCCCTATGTAATCGATCACACATGTAGCTTCCTGAGTGGATCGACTGAATGATCGATCTTTGGATCTCCTCCAACCCAAGGCTGCGATTGAAATAAACCATAAAAGGCACATAATGCGCTCATTAAGCGATCGACCTGCCGCAATTAATCAAAAGTGTTGACTAGCTAGAATAAACAAGAACCGGATGCTGTGTACACATTCCCCTTTGGCCAGAACTGAAAAGCAATCAATAACGTATGATTTATTGAGTCCAGTACAAGTAGTATCCAAAGCAAAGCAAACCTCTCATTATTGGCTTTTTCCTTGTGTTACCGGCAGCACTTTTAACGATTACCAACAACATAACATCAACTAATCGGGATTGAAATTAATAAATCACCGTTATGAAAAGAAGTTGGCAAGCAGGCAAGCTGAACAGGCGCTAATAACACATCCAATTTTCCCCTGCAAAGTTTTCTGTAGAAATAGGAAGTTTACACAATTTATATTGCACGTCTGAAGAAAATCGATAACTATGTATTATGTTACGATGTTGTGCACATGTCAGGCATACCGTCATGTCAACATTGTCACAAATTCACGATCCTGGCCGTTTGCTGCAAGACACATGCACAGGAATGTTCAAAGCAACTTTGTGTTCAAAGCGGTCCTAGTTGGCTTTAGGGTGATTCAACCAGACAGAACGATCGTTGGCTTTCGCTCTGCGTATTTAGACATTTCAACGTCATTTGAACTGAGGAGAACTGTCTAGTAATCTTTTTTTTTCTCAAGAATTGTACAAACAGCGCCTAGATGCGGTATAATGCTGCAAAACCTACCAAAACAAGATGACAATTTTGGGCATAGATACATCAAAGTATGCACTGCATAAACGTACCTCTCCTATTGCTTTGACATCACAAGTTCATGGCCACAAGTGTTAAAGTCAGAACCTCATCTGCAATTTAACCCCATTGTGCCACAGCTTCCGCCTAAACCGCAACCTATTAGGGTCCAGCAGTCAAGGTAAGAAAATCCGTCATTCCTTCGAAAATATCTCCTCCTACCACCCCCTCATCCCCGCCCCCCCTCACCGCCCCTCTGAATGATGTCCTTTGATAAATCCTTCTGTCCTGCTGAGCTCCCTGACAAGTAACACTCCTCTGCAACTGATCCCTGAAAATGCCAGAAAAGGTCCTACTTGTCCCTTGAGCTCGATATGTCCCTATCTCCCGCCCAGAGTAGACAGGCCCAGGCTGTCACTAAAATGTGTGTACAAGATCAAGAACATGATCTTTCACCAGACAATAATCTTACGACTGGAAAAACGGGCCAATAATGTCGAGTGTATAACTCTTGCTGGTAAACTCGTCCCTTGATCAGACCAGATTAGTTGGAAGTTAACCCCATCAAGAAACAGCTGCCGACTCATGCGACGCCTATCGAGGCACAGTCGTCAAGGTAAATAACTCCTCCCTTACTCTCCACATACCTCTCTCCTCCCTTCACACCCTCACCCTCCCATCCTCTTGTTTTTCAATATCTCCTCCTGGACTTTTCATGTTCAAGAAAAGAAGCACTCCTTTACAACTGATCCTTGGACAATGACAGAAGGGGGTTTTCATCCAATCAGCTCTGTGTCTCCTTCTCCCTCCCAGCTGGAGATTTACAGGCTGTAAAGGGAGATTTCTGTAAAAGAACAAGATCTTTTGCCAGGCATTGATCCAAGCCTGCTAAAAAAATCTTACCACCCACTTATAAACAAAATTAAGAAAAACACGTCCAGTCAAAATAATACCGTTAGTTGTCTCCGTTTGTGCTGTAGAGGTATAGGCCCATTACGATCAATATTTCAAATCTAAAAGAACACGAAAAAAAACCCACGTTGACTTGCAGGCCATCTTTGGCATAAAGTCATCAAAGAATTTAACGTGCAAATTATCTTTCCAGTGGCTTCGACAGCAGAAGACCATGATCTCAAGCATCCGGATATCCCCCGAAAGCGGCGTATGGCTGCCTGAATGGCGGGATTAAAACGGTCATGCACGTAAAAACCCACGTGTGCAAACACATGAGTGAACGTGGGAGTTTCAGACCATGAACGAAGAAGAAGAAGAAGAAGAAGAAGAAGAAGAAGAAGAAGAAGAAGAAGAAGAAGAAGAGAAAGAGAAAGAGAAAGAGGAGGAGGAGGAGGAGGAGGAGGAGGAGGAGGAGGAGGAGGAGGAGGAAGAAGAAGAAGAAGAAGAAGAAGAAGAAGAAGAAGAAGAAGAAGAAGAAGAAGAAGAAGAAGAAGAAGAAGAAGAAGAAGAAGAAGAAGAATCCGGACCCACGGCACCACACCAGTTCATCCCATCAAGCCACACATAGCAACTCACAACGCAGCCTATCAAGTCGTGAGGGTCAAAAGCTCTTCCTCTCCTAAACCCCATACTCCACTATGTATACCTCTTCCCGTCCTTCGATTACTTATAGATCCTCCGCTTTCTCTGGAACTCCAAGACAAGCAGCACTCATCTACTACTCATCGCTTGAAAACGTCTAGAGAGGTTCTACAACTCTCCGTCCCCTCTGTTCTACGTTAACACACACACACACACACATACACACACACACACACACACACACACACACACACGCACGCACGCACACACACACACACACACATACACGCACGCGCACATGCACACCGGCACATACACACACACACACACACACCACACACACACACACACACACACACACACACACATACACACACACGAACACACACTACTCTTTCCTACACAGAATGAAACCATCGCATGTACAGTGTATGTACAATATACTCCGATCTAAGTTCCAAATCTACAAGAAACAGGTAGACTTGCAGCCCATCTTTGGCAGAAACACATCACAATGCACACATAGCACTTCCATCGACCGCACATGGCCAAGGTTGTAAGACGCAAATCCAGATCAGCTGCAAGTTAATCCCATCAAGCCACAGCTGCCGACTAATGGAACGCCTATATCAAGGTCCAATCACAAATGTCAACAACTCCTCCCTGCTTAATCCTCCCCCAACCACCCCCCACACACACACACTAAACGTCCCAACCACCAACCACCCACCCCCTCACCCATCTCAAACCTGTTGTCCTTCGAGAACTCCCCATCTTTCTCCAGAGCTCCCAGGGACAAGCAACACTCCTCTACAATTAATCCCCAGAGAACGCCAGGAGGGGGTCTCCATCCAATGAGCTCACTGTTTCTGCGTCTCCCTGGCACTCGGCGTCTCTGAGCAATGCTAGCCCAGCCCAGCGAATATAGTGCAGAAGGGTGGTGATTGTTCGATCTCCCTGGTCAACGTGTATGAAGACCTGATAGTGTCTTATCCCCCTTTGTGTGTACACGTAAGCACATGACGAAGTGCGCACGGAAAAGATAAAGCAATCTATGTCAGAGTTCGGTGGGTTACAGAAACACCAAATACCAAGCATGACTCCTCCGAAGTCGGCGTATGGCTGTTTAAAAGCGGGGGTAATAACAGTCGTACACGTAAAAACCCACTCCTGCACAAAAAAAAAAAAAGAAAGTCTGCGTTGGAGTTACAGCTCATGAACGAAGAAGATGAAAAATACAAATGAAGGCTCAGAAACTCAGATGTCTCCTTCTCAGCTGTCTGACACAGTAGAGACAGAGGCGACAATGGAGCCTCCTTATTGAGACCATCCAAAATTGAGCGAATCAGGCATGAACATAATTATAATTTATTTATTTATTTATATGGGAGATTTATATAGCGCTTGACGTTCTCTAAGCGCTTTACATATTAATTTCTGCCGTGTGAGATGGCATTTTTTAAACAATATATCACGCATTCACATCGGCCAGTAAATCTCAAGCCATTACGGCGAATATTTACTTTTCACGGCCTATTATTCCAAGTCACACGGGTATTTGGTGGACATTTTGTATCTATGCCTATACAATTTTGCCAGGAAAGACCCTTTTGTCAATCGTGGGATCTTTAACGTGCACACCCCACTGATATCTCAAAGGAGGGTCTTAAAACGGAAGAGGGTGGGGCCTTACCCGAATTAAACCGTCACATTTTATGTACTGTATCAGCATAGTATTACGCCCATCTCAGTTCCAAATACATATTATTTTAAACACGTGGCTTGCAGTCCATCTTTGGCATATATTTACTAACGTTAAGAATAGAAACTATCTGAAAGCAGGGTCTAAAAATGGGGGTGGTGGGTGGGGGTGTCTAAAATGAGCGGGGAATTTTCAAATTGGGGGGAGGGGGGAGTCTTAAAAGGGAGGTTCCACTTTAGTTTGAAAGGCTCAGAATCCTCCTGGCAAAGGCTGGCAAAATCGAATGTAAAAGAAAGGAAGAAGAAGAGAAAAGAAACGCTTAGTGCGGTCTGATCGTCAGTCCAGATGAATGCGAGGAGGGGGAACCTCTCTCTTATGAGTACCCAGAGATTCCCTGGAGCGATGGAGCGATGGCCGGCGAGGGAGGGAACTGTTTCCAATTTCTGCAACACAAATAGCTGTCCCTGTCGATTCTCGGACAATTGTCTTCAATGGAAAAGGGAGGGTTCATTTTCCAAAGACAGTGTGGGCAGTTATGGGAGAGAAGGGGGGTAACATGATGATAAAAAAAGTGTCGCGAGAAGGCTATAACACGCGTCCTCGTTGGGAAAGTTATTCCCCGCTTTTTATGTTTTCCAATTTCGGGGCAGAAACATAAAAGACTAGAGAGAGAGAGGGAAAGAGAGAGAGAGAGAGAGAGAGAGAGAGAGAGAGAGAGAGAGAGAGAGAGAGAGAGAGAGAGCGAGAGAGAGAGAGAGAGGGAGAGAGAGAGAGAGAGAGAGGGAGGGAAACAGAAAACAATTAAATATAAGAGACGAAGAGAAAGGGAGAAACAGAGAAAAAGGCAGTTGAAAAAATAGATGATGAGGTTGAGAAATAAGTGAAAGAAGAGCTGTCTTCACCTCGCTGCCCAAAGCAAAGCCTTCACCTTATACCCCATTCCACACAACCGTTTTATGTTTGTTTGTTTGTTTGTTTGCTTAACGCCCAGCCGACCACGAAGGGCCATATCAGGGCGGTGCTGCTTTGACATATAACGTGCGCCACACACAAGACAGAAGTCGCAGCACAGGCTTCATGTCTCACCCAGTCACATTATTCTGACACCGGACCAACCAGTCCTAGCACTAACCCCATAATGCCAGACGCCAGGCGGAGCAGCCACTAGATTGCCAATTTTAAAGTCTCCGTTTTATGTCCCGTTCCCGTACCGACCAAGGAACGGTACGGTGCGGGCACTGGAGGGATCGGGAGGGAACCGCAATGGAACGTAAATGATCGTTAACGGAACTGCTTTGAACGGTAGGGTTGGTAGGGACGGTTGAGTTTGGGATGCATGTTCAACATTTTAGCCGTTCCCCTCCCGATCAGAATGAACGGTAATGGAACCTTAACCCATCGGTAACGGAACGCTTGGATCGTTAAAAGAACTTAAAACAACGGTAACGCAACGGTTGCGCTCTCACACACTGAGTCAGTTGTCATACCCACATTCCACACATCCGTTCTAGCTGGGGTTCCCAGCCGTCCCGGGGAGAGATAGTCAGACGCTGCTCAAAGATGCCAAAAACGTCCGTTTGCGCAGCGTTCCATTGTTGTGGCAGCCGTCCTTGGTCGGTACGGCAACGGGACCTAAAACGGTTGTGTGGAATGGGGGTATTATACCCCCATTCCACACAACCGTTCTAGGTACAGGAAACCAACAGTCAGTGCTCGCTCATACCGAATCCAGTATCAAAAGTCACTCTCTCATTCACCCTTATCTCTGACACCTTTCGGATACAGACGAGCGCACACGGTTTTGACAGGCTTTGACCGGCTTGCAGTTCCAACGATACAAAATCGTATTGTTCAGCATACACTCACTCCCAATCCAGTTTTCAAAGCCATTCTCTAATACATCTTTCATATACAGAGAAGTGGCACATAGTTTTGACAACTTACATGCTATGTTTGTTTGTTTGTTTGCTTAACGCCCAGCCGACCACGAAGGGCCATATCAGGGCGGTGCTGCTTTGACATTTAACGTGCGCCACACACAAGACAGAAGTCGCAGCACAGGCTTCATGTCTCACCCAGTCACATTATTCTGACACCGGACCAATCAGTCCTAGCACTAACCCCATAATGCCAGACGCCAGGCGGAGCAGCCACTAGATTGCCAATTTTAAAGTCTTAGGTATGACCCGGCCGGGGTTCGAACCCACGACCTCCCGATCACGGGGCGGACGCCTTACCACTAGGCCAACTGTGCCGGTTTACATTCTATGGCTCTCTTTCAATGACAGTATCCCTCGAGATTACACGCACCACCTATGTTATTGTTAGTGATTAGGTGATAGGATGATGTCGATAGACAGTTAGTTTGATAGATAGATAGATGAATATATAGATAGACAGATTAGATAGATAGATAGATAGATAGATAGATAGATAGATGAATATATAGATAGACAGATAGACAGATAGATATATAGATAGATAGATAGAGAGTTAGATAGATTGATAGATAGATAGATAGATAGATAGATGAATATATAGATAGACAGATAGATATATACATAGATAGATAGATAGATAGATAGATGAATATATAGATAGACAGATAGACAGATAGATATATACATAGATAGATAGATAGATAGAGAGTTAGAGAGAGAGAGTTAGAGAGAGAGAGAGCGAGAGAGAGAGAGAGCGAGAGAGAGAGAGAGAGAGAGAGAGAGAGAGAGAGAGAGAGAGAGAGAGAGAGAGAGAGAGAAAGATAGATGGAAACGGAGAGTGACAGACAGAAAGACAGACATACAGACAGATATAGTCAGAAATATATAGACAATTAGAAAGACATAGAGAGAGACAGATTGAGCGATACAACCAGACAGACAGACAGACAGACAGACAGAGTCAAAGATAGGCAGACATTGAGGAGATTTCACTGCTCTTGGTCACAATGCATTGCATCAGTTTAAACGTCATGAATCCCACACTTGTATTGTTTAGCACACACTCGCGAACCCAATCAAATCTCAAAAGTGTCTCTCCAATTCATTCAATCTTGACTGTGACACGATCAGGTACAGAAGAGCGCACAGGGGTTTGACAGGCCTTAACCAGCTTACAATGATTTCCACGGCTGTCTATTTAGGGCAATATCCCTCGCGATTGCACGTGCCATCACAGACACAACATGGGGGCCGTGCTGTTGTGACAGATCTCTGCATGGTGGTTGACCCAGTTTTAATCGCGTGCTTATATAGCATTAATAATTCATGATCAGTGCGGCAAGAGAGATGGCTTCGTGCTCAAATGTTATCTTGTCACACAGTACATTGCGTCATAGACATCGTGCATATTTGTGACAGCTGAAATTCGGTAAGGGCTTTAATTTTATTGTATTACTACATCGCATTATATATAGCCTAGCTTGTCTTACATGTAAGTTCCTCTTTGTCTTTTTCAACCTTCATAAGCGCAGCATACCTCTAATCCCTGACCCATGTTCCTGAAAATGTCAACATCCCGTTATGTTCGCCAATACCACCAAGACTTCAGCGAGAGCCTTTGGCCTCGACCGAGTTCCACAAAACCCTGTAAGCTGCTGGTATAGATTGAGTGTCACAGACAGCTGCCACAATGTAAGTTCCTCTTTGTCTTTTTCATCCTTCATAAGCGCAGCATGACTCTTAATTCCTAACCTATTTTCCTGAAACTGTCAACATCCTGGTATGCTCACCGATTCCACCAAGACTTCAGAGAGCGCCTTTGGCCTCGACCGAGTTCCACAAAACCCTGTAAACTGCTGGTATAGATTGAGTGTCACAGAGCTGCCATCAGCAACTGTGGGTGTTACTTTCACTCCTCGACGTCACAGAGCTGTCGCCAGCAATAGAAAGTGTTGTTGTGATCGCCGAAAGCTAATACCAGCACCTGGAGGAGTTACTCTGAGTGTTGGGCATTATAGAAATGAATGGTCTGGGTTCCAGTTGGATGGTCAGATGATAGTGCATTAGGCTTGTGATCTGTGGGCCACAGGTTCAGAACCAGGCCGCGACGGACATGGATCAACTGTATGCGAGTTGTCTGAAGATGACGCTATAAAACACTTGTTTGCATGTCGATGATCTTGAGCAAGCTTGCAGTTTCTCTGGCAGCTGACACCGGACCAGGAACGTCTCACCAACGGATAAAAGTAATCCTCTGACAGATGAACTTCAGACTCGTTTTGTTCCCATCCTTTTCTTACATTTTCCATAGCACAAACAACAATTGTTCATGACACCCGTTCCAAAGTGTCTAACTTTGGATGCCACTTGCTAGCATTGTGGCTGCCACAGGCAAAGCCTGCCAACAGCTGTTTGTGACAGCTAGAGAACTGTCGGTGTGTCGCGAACATCAGGACAACGGCCTTGAGGTTGGTATAACTGTGCCAACAGCTACGAGCAGGTCTCTCGAATGCTCGTGCTGTTGAGCTGTTGTCATGCCTGCATCCCACCGGATGTTTGTGACAGCTAGCCGTCACTATTCCTTATTATTACTGTCAAACTTGTTGCCACGCGTAATGGTGACTGTCAATACTGTATATATGCGACTCGAATGCAAGTGTTGATTTCCTACAAAGTTATCTTCTGTTCTGTCTTTTGTATCGTTTCTGCATGCCTCCAGCTGTGTATGGGAGCTACGGAGTTGTTTCTGTGCCTCGTCAGTAAGCTTTCCGCCCTTGTTTTCACTCGTTAAGCTGCATTTGGTAAAGTTCTGTGTCACGTACTTCATCAAGGTCGCTCAAACGCACTTGTTGGCCTGCTAAGGGTGGTGCCCACTGGGTAAAATTCAAGTACATTGTCCAAAATTAACCATCATCTCCAACATACTCATATTGTCATGCAACGAATCTCTCCCTCCTTCTGCAAAGTATTGTAATTTAAAGGCTTACTAACTTACTCCCGTGTTTACAAAGTATAGTTTGCCCACAATCGATGTCAAACGCACCATAAGACCATATAATGACGATATGTCGTCATGCGCGGACCATATACGTGCATTTCAGCTTGTTCTAGCCTCTGAAAAAGTGAGGATGTCAACAACGACACGGAGTTCTCTCCCTTGCGTCAACAGCGCATGTGTTGCCAAATCTATAAATAGGACGATCCAGATCAAAATGAAAATTAACATATCTCAACATTGAAGGGGTCCTAGACCACAATATTTTGCAGGGAACTTAATTTAGCATGTCTCCAGCTGTTGGTAAAGCAATTAGCGCGTATAGTCATCGAGTACATATGGCTTTAAGCTTACCTTGAAACAGCTTGCTGAAATTTGGACGCTCTTCTTGAACATAACCACCCACTGTATCCGGTCTGTTTTGCCTTTCTGTTTGTGTTGTATTGCACGGCCAACTTTCGCTACCAGTTGTTTTAGATTCCCTGCACTATTAGCTTTTGACCTTATGGGTCTTGACTGAAAACATTTACCACTTAGTGCTTGCGCATTATTTTTCCCTTAACATTTCCTCGATTCAAAAAAATATTGTAAGAAAATAAATAGTCTTAACATCGGGGAATTGTGATTTCTTTCTTTTTCTACTCAAATATTATTTCATCGAGATAAACGTTTTGCAAGGAGGAGGTCTAGGTAAAGTTTACGTCCGCACGTGTTTCGCATCACGATTGCGACACATTCGAACGACAGCTTTCAATTCTGTGTCATCCAAGTGCCGCTTTCTCTGTCTCTCGCTTCCTTTCGCTTTATCTTGCAAAATGTCGGCGTATATCCTCGCTGACTGTAACGGCTTCCTCCTTCTCCCCACAGACAATTTGGCTTTGCGCTTTAGATTAAGCCCTTCTTGACAGCCGAGCATTTCCCACAACTGAGCTGCACTTTAACTTGGATCTTGACCTAAGTGTGACCCAGCCGTTTATCGCCCCTTTTGGCACTCTCCGGGAAAGGAGGGTGAATTCTTGCTGTAACGAAGACGATGGGCAGAACTGACACACATGCTTCACGTTTGAGTCGATGCTTTTGTGGACCAGTCTTGGCTGATGTCTTTGACAGGACACATATGAAATTGTGCTCAATAAACAAAACAAATAAACAAGCCGAAAGGCGCGAAAATCACAATCAAAAGGGAAACCGAGATTTGAGTAAGTAAACCTCAGCTATTGTATTTAATTTAATTAGCATTTTTCAACTGTTAATGATCCACTATATAACCATATGGGTCTTGACTGAAAACATTTATCACTTAGTGCTTGCGCATTATTCTTCCGCGTTTCAAATACTCGCTTGGGTACGGATTTCAGTATTACATTAATACATATGTCATGAGATTGCAATTGTATTCAAATTTGTTTAAACCAAGACGTAAACAAAACAGTTCAAGTTCACAAGCTTGATCAAGCAGCAACATGAATAACAGAGGCAGTGGAAATCTACGTACACACAAAAAGTGTTAGCTAACACGATGTGACACGCAATGCATTGCACAAGGGCAGCTGCAGCCGGTCAAATCCGGAACAAAGACACGCTCAATGAAATGAGGTTGTCATTCAGAACAGTTTTTGGCTTTAAGAACAAACAATGAAATCCAAGGAGGAGAAGAAGAAGAAGAAGAAGAAGAAGAAGAAGAAGAAGAAGAAGAAGAAGAAGAAGAAGAAGAAGAAGAAGAAGAAGAAGAAGAAGAAGAAGAAGACGAAGAAGACGACGAAGACGAAGAAGAAGAAGACGACGAAGAAGACGACGAAGAAGACGACAAAGAAGACGACGAAGAAGACGACGACGAAGAAGACGACGACGAAGACGACGAAGAAGAAGACGACGAAGAAGACGACGAAGAAGACGACGACGAAGACGACGACGAAGAAGACGACGAAGAAGACGACGAAGAAGAAGAAGAAGAAGAAGAAGAAGAAGAAGAAGAAGAAGAAGAAGAAGAAGAAAGACAAGTCGCGTAAGGCGAAAATACAATATTTAGTCAAGTAGCTGTCGAACTCACAGAATGAAACTGCAAGACCGTATACTCGTAGCATCGTCAGTCCACCGCTCATGGCAAAGGCAGTGAAATTGACAAGAAGAGCGGGGTAGTAGTTGCGCTAAGAAGGATAGCACGCTTTTCTGTACCTCTGTTTGTTTTAACTTTCTGAGCGTGTTTTTAATCCAAACATATCATATCTATATGTTTTTGGAATCAGGAACCGACAAGGAATACGATGCAAGTGTTTTTAAATTGATTTGGACAATTTAATTTTGATAATAATTTTTATATTTTTAATTTTCAGAGCTTGTTTTTAATCCGAATATAACATATTTATATGTTTTTGGAATCCGCAAATGATGGAGAATAAGATGAACGTAGATTTGGATCGTTTTATAAATTTTTATTTTTTTTTACAATTTTCAGATTTTTAATGACCAAAGTCATTAATTAATTTTTAAGCCACCAAGCTGAAATGCAATACCGAAGTCCGGGCTTCGTCGAAGATTACTTGACCAAAATTTCAACCAATTTGGTTGAAAAATGAGGGCGTGACAGTGCCGCCTCAACTTTCACGAAAAGCCGGATATGACGTCATCAAAGACATTTATCAAAAAAATGAAAAAAACGTTCGGGGATTTCATACCCAGGAACTCTCATGCCAAATTTCATAAAGATCGGTCCAGTAGTTTAGTCTGAATCGCTCTACACACACACACAGACAGACACACACACACACGCACATACACCACGACCCTCGTTTCGATTCCCCCTCGATGTTAAAATATTTAGTCAAAACTTGACTAAATATAACAAGTCGCGTAAGGCGAAAATACAATATTTAGTCAAGTAGCTGCCCTTTTTCAGCAAGACCGTATACTCGTAGCATCGTCAGTCCACCGCTCATGGCAAAGGCAGTGAAATTGACAAGAAGAGCGGGGTAGTAGTTGCGCTAAGAAGGATAGCACGCTTTTCTGTACCTCTCTTTGTTTTAACTTTCTGAGCGTGTTTTTAATCCAAACATATCATATCTATATGTTTTTGGAATCAGGAACCGACAAGGAATAAGATGAAAGTGTTTTTAAATTGATTTCGAAAAAAAATTTTTGATAATAATTTTTATATATTTAATTTTCAGAGCTTGTTTTTAATCCGAATATAACATATTTATATGTTTTTGGAATCAGCAAATGATGGAGAATAAGATAAACGTAAATTTGGATCGTTTTATAAATTTTTATTTTTTTTTACAATTTTCCGATTTTTAATGACCAAAGTCATAAATTAATTTTTAAGCCACCAAGCTGAAATGCAATACCGAACCCCGGGCTTCGTCGAAGATTACTTGACCAAAATTTCAACCAATTTGGTTGAAAAATGAGGGCGTGACAGTGCCGCCTCAACTTTCACGAAAAGCCGGATATGACGTCATCAAAGACATTTATCAAAAAAATGAAAAAAACGTTCGGGGATTTCATACCCAGGAACTCTCATGTCAAATTTCATAAAGATCGGTCCAGTAGTTTAGTCTGAATCGCTCTACACACACACACAGACACACACACAGACACACACACAGACACACGCACATACACCATACCCTCGTTTCGATTCCCCCTCGATGTTAAAATATTTAGTCAAAACTTGACTAAATATAAAAAGAGACAAAAAAGAAGAAGTAGAACAAGAAGAAGTATGTTAATGAAACATGTTTGCTTTGGGTATCAAGACAAACAACGAACAAGCAGAAGGAAAGAAACCTACGACGACAAAGAAAACAAGTCGCGTAAGGCGAAAATACAATATTTAGTCAAGTAGCTGTCGAACTCACAGAATGAAACTGAACGCAACGCAACGCAGCAAGACCGTATACTCGTAGCATCGTCACTCCACCGCCCGTGGCAAAGGCAGTGCCCGTGGAATTGACAAGAAGAGCGGGATATTCGTTGCGCTGAGAAGGATAGCACGCTTTTCTGTACCTCTCTTCGTTTTAACTTTCTGAGCGTGTTTTTAATCCAAACATATCATATCTATATGTTTTTGGAATCAGGAACCGACAAGGAATAAGATGAAAGTGTTTTTAAAACGATTTCGAAAAAAAAAATTTGATAATAATTTTTATATATTTAATTTTCAGAGCTTGTTTTTAATCCGAATATAACATATTTATATGTTTTTGGAATCAGCAAATGATGGAGAATAAGATAAACATAAATTTGGATCGTTTTATAAATTTTTATTTTTTTTTACAATTTTCCGATTTTTAATGACCAAAGTCATTAATTAATTGAACCCCGGGCTTCGTCGAAGATTACTTGACCAAAATTTCAACCAATTTGGTTGAAAAATGAGGGCGTGACAGTGCCGCCTCAACTTTCACGAAAAGCCGGATATGACGTCATCAAAGACATTTATCAAAAAAATGAAAAAAACGTTCGGGGATTTCATACCCAGGAACTCTCATGTCAAATTTCATAAAGATCGGTCCAGTAGTTTAGTCTGAATCGCTCTACACACACACACACACACACACACGCACACACATACACCATACCCTCGTTTCGATTCCCCCTCGATGTTAAAATATTTAGTCAAAACTTGACTAAATATAAAGAGGGAAAAGAAGAAAAAGAAGGGGGTGAAGAGGAGACAAAGGAGGAGAAGAAGGAGGGTTTTTTCTTTTTATTTCTCACTCTTCATTTCTTTCTCTCTCTCTCTCTCTCTCTCTCTCTCTCTCTCTCTCTCTCTCTCTCTCTCTCTCTCTCTCTCTCTCTCTCTCTCTCTCTCTCTCTCTCTCTCTCTCTCTCTCTCTCTCTCTCTCTCTCTCTCAGTTATTGATATAAATGTTTACTTGGCTCATTCACGTTCTCATTGATCCTTCCGTATTCATGTCTCCTTTTGTGTGTGTGTGTGTGTGTGTGTGTGTGTGTGTGTGTGTGTGTGTGTGTGTGTGTGTGTGTATTAACTGGTGTTTTATTTCTTTTTCAATCAACTGTTACAAGAAGAAGTTGAAGAGGAAAGAACAGAAGGAGGAAGAAAAAAACACCGACAAATAGAAAATAATAAAATAAAATAAAACATTTTGCTCAAGGGAGACATAATGTGAAAACATTTCAGCACGGAAATTCAGAATCCATCAGACGCTGTGAAGGAGTAAAAGCACTTGTTTCCAAACCCCAGAAGCTGCGTTTCCTCTCAACCTCTGACACAGCAAACAAGGACATTGTTTGGCATGTGAGAATTGAAGATTGATCGTCACAGAACGGGGTAGGGGGAAGACACGACTACATGCGGCTTTTGCAATATCTTGCTTGGCTTGTCCTTTTGGTCCTTACATCCTTGTTTCCATGAAAACCTGTTGGCACATGTTAGCGCAGCGTACTATAGAGTAAACAGTGTATTTGCGCCGTCAGTGTGATTAGTCATCTCACATTGATGGATGAGATTGTATGAAATGAAATGTTTGCAAACACACTCATTACTCCGTAGTATCGCCTGAAACCAGAAACCTCGAACCTTTGGCCATACTACCAAACTAAGCTGGCTATTATTGAAGAAACAAGGGTTTAAAGGAGAGAGGAGGGTTTGTGCGTGCTTTTGACGTACAGTTCTATGAGGTTTTGGAAGATCGAACCCACATAATTAACGGGTATTATGAATCAAAAAACAAGAAAGGTAGGTAGTTTGAACGTTTGTTATTGACAAAACCCTGGCAATATATTTTATGTATTTTGGTATGTAGAGCAGTGTTTTGTTGGTGCAGTTTTTAGTCTAATGCCCATAAACTACAGATTTGCGGATTGTTCTTGGTATGAGGGATAGATAAGGGTGTGAGGTGGGATTGGTGATTGACTATTTGTCCGTCGTTCCATCCGTCCCTCTATCTTTACTCATGTCGGCCCTTCTCTCTGCCTGTGCGTGTGTGTGTGCGTACTACCAAAGTATACGCACATATCCCATGACCTCCCTTCTTTGTCTCTGTTACTTCAGTATGGGTATATATGTTGTATTTTTACAGCTCAATAAATACATCATGGACTCCAAAAAATATATGATAGTGCAGATTCCGATTTGGGCAAAGAACTACGTTCCTCCCGACCTTTGACCTCGCGCCGAACAATGTGACACATTTGTATGTTCCAAAATCGTATCGCACGGCTTAGAAAACCATATCAGTTGCACACAAACATGAATCTCGGAACTGATCTGATGTATGGGATGCAATAAACAAACGTTTCTTTCATTATGAAAGCAATGCAGGTCGAAAAAAACGAACATTCAGCTTACAAGATACACAGATGCTAGCGAACGATCGAACCTCTGTTTGCTATCCGTGTGTCGACAAGCATCGCTACCATAGGAATAATCCCAAAAAGAATATGCAACACAACAGAAAGAAAATGTGTTCCCTCAATACTGTTTCGAACGTTTTCTCCGTGTCCCTGTCTACTGCAGACCGGTTTACAAGAACAAAAACCCAAACAAAACAATGTCTCCCTTGCACCCGGACAGCACACATATAACAAGAAGGGCAAAGCCCATACGACTCACATGCTTTACACATTTTTCCTACCAAAATACATGTGACCCAAGGTCAAGGTCATCCAAGGTCATGCAACACAAAGTTGTTAATTCAAGACATAGGAAGTACAATGGTGCTTATTGGCTCTTTCTACCATGAGATATGGTCACTTTTAGTGGTTCACTACCTTATTTTGGTCACATTTCATAAGGGTCAAAGTGACCTTGACCTTGATCATATGTGAACAAATGTGTCTCATGATGAAAGCATAACATGTGCCCCACATAATTTTTAAGTTTGAAACAGTTATCTTCCATAGTTCAGGGTCAAGGTCACTTCAAAATATGTATACAATCCAACTTTGAAGAGCTCCTGTGACCTTGACCTTGAAGCAAGGTAAACCAAACTGGTATCAAAAGATGGGGCTTACTTTGCCCTATATATCATATATAGGTGAGGTATTGAATCTCAAAAACTTCAGAGAAAATGGGAAAAATGTGAAAAATAGCTGTTTTTTAGGCAACATTTATGGCCCCTGCGACCTTGACCTTGAAGCAAGGTCAAGATGCTATGTATGCTTTTTGGGGCCTTGTCATCATACACCATCTTGCCAAATTTGGTACTGATAGACTGAATAGTGTCCAAGAAATATCCAACGTTAAAGTTTTCCGGACGGACGGACGGACGGACGGACGGACGACTCGGGTGAGTACATAGACTCACTTTTGCTTCGCATGTGAGTCAAAAACTAGAGTTTAAGCTGGCGCAACCTTAATCCAATCAGAAATATGCTTAAAGGTAGATTGTAATACACTCTTAATTGCTTTGCTGCTAAAGAGTTCTATCCGCAGTTTTATTAACCCGTGCATAACACTAGTTTGAACAGTCGAACACCACTGATCATAATGCGAATGGTTGCGAACCAAAACAAAAAAACGAGTACCCTCCCTTGCATCGTACCAGACGACTGGTTTATCTACCGAGACGCGTCCTTTGGCTTCGCTTCGTTATCACGTATTTGCGAGCAAGTCTACTCTTTTGCCTGGCTCTGCAGTAAGTCCACATTGGCGATGAAGGTATCTAAGAACTTAACATGTGTGTATTTTTCCGTAATCCAGTCATATTCTTTCAAAATGCAATCAAGCGGCGGTGACAGACTTGGGTCCTGTTTTCCCCACACCCATACCAGTTTAGGTTCATGCAAACACACTCGCAAAACAGTTTATCACGTAGATACATTTCAAATAGGGAGCAAATGGTTAAATCTACAAATGTGTTCCCTAAAATTTGCTTCTCTGTCAATAAGCCTAATTGTATAATAATACGTTCGAAAAAAACAACGTGGAATCGATTCTGAATCGAGTCGAGAAAGCCAAATGGGGGCCAAACCGGTTTCCCCGTTCCGCCGACCTGAAACGCAAAAGAATTGTGCGCTTCAACTAAATGGATTTCTATACGACTTCATTACTTTCTTGCAACTTATGAACCTTTACTTAAAGCTTTTAAACGGTCTGAAAGTAGTGTTGCCGCGTACTTATAGATGCACTCATTCGTTTTATTTTTTCAGCGACGGTCACTTAGTTTAAGGTTGCAAAAAGGCCAAGTCTCGCTGAAAACACTGTTTCACACTCCACAGATCGCAACAGTGCCGCTAGTAGTCTACACTTTGTGTTTGATGGTAGAATGGGATATACAGATTACAACACTCGTGGTTTTTTTATATGGCTTGTATTTCAGTCAAGACCCAGCGGGAATATCAATCGAGAGCCACTCGCCAAAGGCTCGTGTCTCCCGATGATATTCATCCGCTGGGTCTTGATTGAAATACAAGCCATATAAAAAACCACTCGTGTTGTAACCTATATATACACACGCACGTGCCTGCTTGTTTTTTGTGTCGTTTTCAGGGACAGTGTACTTATTGTACTATTTTCACATAAGAATATGTTGTTTGTGTCGTTTTCAGGGACAGTGTACTTATTGTACTATTTTCACATAAGAATATGTTTTTTGTGTCGTTTTCAGGGACAGTGTACTTATTGTACTATTTTCACATAAGAATATGTTTTTTGTGTCGTTTTCAGGGACAGTGTACTTATTGTACTATTTTCACATAAGAATATGTTTTTTGTGTCGTTTTCAGGGACAGTGTACTTATTGTACTATTTTCACATAAGAATATGTTTTTTGTGTCGTTTTCAGGGACAGTGTACTTATTGTACTATTTTCACATAAGAATATGTTTTTTGTGTCGTTTTCATGGACAGTGTACTTATTGTACTATTTTTACATAAGAATATGGTTTTTGTGTCATAAGAATATGTTTTTTGTGTCGTTTTCAGTGACAGTGTACTTATTGTACTATTTTCACATAAGAATATGTTTTTTGTGTCGTTTTCCGGGACAGTGTACTTATTGTACTATTTTCACATAAAAATATGTTTTTTTGTCGTTTTCAGGGACAGTGTACTTATTGTACTATTTTCACATAAGAATATGTTTTTTGTGTCATAAAAATATGTTTTTTGTGTCGTTTTCAGGGACAGTGTACTTATTGTACTATTTTCACATAAGAATATGTTTTTTGTGTCGTTTTCAGGGACAGTGTACTTATTGTACTATTTTCACATAAGAATATGTTTTTTGTGTCGTTTTCAGGGACAGTGTACTTATTGTACTATTTCACATAAGAATATGTTGTTTGTGTCGTTTTCAGGGACAGTGTACTTATTGTACTATTTTCACATAAGAATATGTTTTTTGTGTCGTTTTCAGGGACAGTGTACTTATTGTACTATGTTCACATAAGAATATGTTTTTTGTGTCGTTTTCAGGGACAGTGTACTTATTGTACTATTTTCACATAAGAATATGTTTTTTTGTGTCGTTTTCAGGGACAGTGTACTTATTGTACTATTTTCACATAAGAATATGTTTTTTGTGTCGTTTTCAGGGACAGTGTACTTATTGTACTATTTTCACATAAGAATATGTTTTTTGTGTCGTTTTCAGGGACAGTGTACTTATTGTACTATTTTCACATAAGAATATGTTTTTTGTGTCGTTTTCAGGGACAGTGTACTTATTGTACTATTTTCACATAAGAATATGTTTTTTGTGTCGTTTTCAGGGACAGTGTACTTATTGTACTATTTTCACATAAGAATATGTTTTTTGTGTCCCATTTCTATTTTGCAATACAGCACTGTAAGTCTGTATCACATCAAGCATTTATAGCACTTTTATTACCATAAATTTCCCCCGAAAGCGGCGTATGGCTGCCTTAATGGCGGGGTAAGAATTGTCGTACACGTAAAATTCCACTCGTGCAAAAACACGAGTGTACGTGGGAGTTTCAGCCCACGAACGCAGAAGAAGAAGAAGAAGAAGAAGATTACCATAAATACCTTGTTGCTGTTTTCTTTCTACGCTGACACACTGAATTTCACAGACAAGGTTTTTTTTAATTTCTCAAAATAGGTAATATATTTAGATTTTTCTTATTTGCGCGAGTGTGGTTGTGTCTGGTGTCTGCGTCGCAGTATTCTTGTTTGGATATTGTTTATTTTAATGTGAAGAATGTGTGTGTGTGTGTGTGTGTGTGTGTGTGTGTGTGTGTGTGTGTGTGTGTGTGTGTGTGTGTGTGTGTGTGTGTGTGTGTGTGTGTGTGTGTGTGTGTGTGTGTGTGTATGTGCGCGCATGCGTGCGTGTGTGCATGTGTGCGTGTGTGTCAGTATCTGTGGGAATGTCTATGCGTGTCGGTTTGTGCCCGTGAACGCATTTGGCCGTATGTGCACGTCCGTTTACTTTTTGATTGAATAGAGAGAGAGATAGTGACAGAGAGAGAGAGAGAGAGAGAGAGAGAGAGAGAGAGAGAGAGAGAGAGTTAGTTAGTTAGTTAGTTAGTTAGTTAATTGTTGCTTTTTGGGTCCAGCGGACCATATAGGCCAAATCAGGACCCCACAAGTTTAACATTCCACAGTCATATTTAAATTAAACCAATTATGATAAACAAAATTAGAATGACAGAGAGACACAGACAGAGAGACACAGACAGCCAAACAGACGTATGTTGAACAATACTCAAAATTCAGCCCGGTAACAGAAATCGTAAGATCACGTAGACACATCAAATCCAATCATCTTGCCTCCAGTGACCTTTCGTGAAACACACAAGAAAGACAGACAACACTGCTTACGTTCAGGAAGCAAAATGGGTTGACACGTGTCGCTGCCTCTGCAAGATGGCAAAAGCAATCTATCACCGTCTAAAATAAGGTTCCTCTACCTTATCATTGGATAGGAAAATGCACGGACGTTGTCGTTCATTACTACAACAGAGGTCCAGTAATTAAGCTTTTTGACCGTTTGCCCTGCGTGGACTATAACCATAACGATCTATAATTCCCGTGGCCAGATTCTATTATGGAAGACCGCAGCGTAGAGAGTGATGAATTCGCACTGTTGGCGGGGTCATCATCTAGTCACCGAGTTACCACCTACGTGATTTTCTAGACGCCCAAGTTGTACAGTAGACGATAGCAATGCTGCTCGATCCAGCTCTTGGACATAGATTGACCAATGCTGTAGGTATTGGTCATTTACTTAGCTGATTGGCTCTGACTTGCTCAATGGAACCAGCGTATCTCATCAAGTAATGGCAGGTGGGAGTTGGGGTGGGGCGGGGGCGACGGGTTGTAACTGATTAAATAACTAGACACTAGATGCACGAGAGACATCTGCTAGTTGACAAAATCCGTGCCTATATATCAAGCCACGTGCAACTGTTTCCATGACAAGGCTTTCCTCCTGAGTTAAATTTAACTTACCATGAGTTTAGATAAACATTTAAGTGTATCATTTTCATCAAAAGTTAGAAAGAAAAAAATCCCTGCGCTTAGAACTGTACCCACGGAATACGCGCGATATGAGCCTCATATTGATTGATTGCTTGATCAAAAGTTAGACAGATGTCAACAGCACAATACTATGTAGATCATCTGGACAGTGTCCACCGTCTTCCCTTTTAGTCAAACCCCGGAAGAACAATAATGTACAGGTCATCTGGATAATGTCAAATGTCTAGCTTTAGCTATGGGTCGAAACTAGCACACTGTGTAGGTCTTCTCAGGAGATATTGTCCAATGGCTAGCTTTAGTCAAAGTTCGAAACTAGCATACTGTGTAGGTCATCTCAGTAGATATTGTCCAATGGCTAGCTTTAGTCAAAGTTCGAAACTAACACACTGTGTAAGTCATCTCAGTAGATATTGTCCAATGGCTAGCTTTAGTCAAAGTTCGAAACAAGCACACTGTGTAGGTCATCTCAGTAGATATTGTCCAATGTCTTTCTTTAGTCAAAGTTCGAAACTAACGCACCATCCAGGTCATCTCAGTAGATATTGTCCAATGTCTAGCCTTAGCCAAAGGCCGAAAGTACAATATACTGTGAATGTCATCTGGATCTTGCTTAATATCATTCAAGACTCAGTGAAACACCGCAAGAACAACATTAAGTAGGTCACCTGGATCCTGTCTAAAGACCGACCTTAGTCAAACCGCCGAAAGTACAAGCAACTTTATGTAGGTCATCTGGATTCCGTCTGACGTCTGACTTCAGTCATGTACCCGTCTCTCTCTCTCTCTCTCTCTCTCTCTCTCTCTCTAAAACACTACACGCTGCGCCCTCGGGGAACCCATCTCCGACGTCTAGCTTGCCTTAAAACCCATTACGTTCCGCTGCCTCTTGCTCGCACACGGCAAAGGGAGTTAATCTGATAACGGAGAGTTGTGTCCTCTGAAGCGCCATGTTGGCTGAACGCTGACAGGGGAAAAGGGGGGGGACTACAATCACATGTAGGCGTGGATTTGGCCAAAAAATGGAGGAAATGACTTTGTCTCAATTTCACACCTTCGTGAGCTACGACACGGAAAACGTCTATGCTGCGTCTGCATGTGTGTGTTTGGAGGGGGGCGTTTGTGTGTGAATGTGTGTGTGTGTGTGTGTGTGTGTGTGTGTGTGTGTGTGTGTGTGCGTGCGCGTCTATCCATCTGTCTGTAGGTTTGTCTGTCTGTGTGTCTGTGTCCTCTCTGTGTCTGTGTGTCTGTCTCTGTCAAATCACCTGTTTAAATGGAGAGAGAAATGCGGATGCAGACATAACCTAAGGGCTAACTGAAAGGATTCTGCTGTTCGAGGTCCATCTTCTCTTGCAGTCCTTGGCAGACACCCAAGTGTAATTAAATCACCACTGATGAAAACCGAGAAAATGAACCTATGATTAGACTAAAGGAAAGGGAAACAGTCGTTTTTCCCTTTCACCACAATACTACTTACTTACTGATAGGCTTACACCGTCTGTCTCCCCTGCCCAAACCGGAGTGTAACGTTATCACAGTATTTACCGGTTAAAATACGAAAATATCGGAAAATAATTGGCTGCCGGTATAACCTACCGGTTGATTTGTAGAACTGTCGTTTTTTTCGCTGGTAAAACAACAAAGCAAGTACTCTGAGTTGGACTCTTACTGGTTCCAATGACCAGCCTACCGGTTTTTTTCTGGATAGTTTACATCATAAAAGTTTGAGGACCGGTTTGAACAAATATTAGCGCCATCACTGTATCACCAATTACAACTGAGGCAACAAAAATCCACCATGAAACAGAAAGATCGTTTGATTGGTAGTCAAACAGACAGCCTCAAAACACATATTGAAGCACCCTTTGCCAACCTCCGAGATCTCAACCGTACGCTTCGACATCCCTCCCTCCTAGTCTCTGAGGTTTTTTTCGTTTTCAAAAGGTCAACAGTGTTCTGAACTTCCGTCAAACTTCGACGAAATTATTGTCTATTCAGTGTCGATATATAGAGTGAAACGTAACAATGAAGAAACAAGATGCGGGAGGAGGGGGGGGGGGGGGGGAGGGGGGGTAGCTCAGTTGGTAGTGCACTAGACTTTTGAGACTCAGAGACGGTATACATGTCCCACCCCCGTGTCACCACAGTGGTACGTAAACGACCTCGGTCATTCTGCCATAAGTGCAGGTGGCTGATTACACCTTAACACCCGCACACCTGGGTAGCGCGACTCTTGTTGCTGCTAGCTTTCCACTGGGAGGAAGCGACCTGAATTTCCCAGCATTGGGATAACAGAGTAAATGAAATGAATGAAATGAAATAACAAGTCGCGTAAGGCGAAATTACTACATTTAGTCGAGCTGTGGAACTCACAGAATGAAACTGAACGTAGTCCGCCGCTAGTGCAAAAGGCAGTGAAAGTGACGAGCCTGTTTGGCGCGGTAGCGATTGCGCTGTGCTTTACTGTACCTCTCTTCGTTTTAACTTTCTGAGCGTGTTTTTAATCCAAACATATCATATCTATATGTTTTTGGAATCAGGAACCGACAAGGAATAAGTTGAAATAGTTTTTAAAACGATTTCGGAAATTTAATTTTGATCATAATTTTTATATTTTTAATATTCAGAGCTTGTTTTTAATCCAAATATAACATATGTATATGTTTTTGGAATCAGAAAATGACGAAAAATAAGATGAAATTGTTTTTGGATCGTTTAATAAAAAAATAATTTTAATTAGAAGTTTCCGATTTTTAATGACCAAACTCACTCATTAGTTTTTAAGCCACCAAGCTGAAATGCAATACCAAACCCCGGCCTTCGTCGAAGATTGCTTTGCCAAAATTTCAATCAATTTAATTGAAAAATGAGGGTGTGACAGTGCCGCCTCAACTTTTACAAAAAGCCGGATATGACGTCATCAAAGGTATTTATCGAAAAAATTAAAAAAAACGTCCGGGGATATCATACCCCGGAACTCTCATGTCAAATTTTATAAAGATCGGCCCAGTAGTTTACTCTGAATCGCTCTACACACACACACACACAGACACAGACACAGACACACACACACACACACACACACACACACACACACACACACACCACGACCCTTGTCTCGATTCCCCCTCTATGTTAAAACATTTAGTCAAAACTTGACTAAATGTAAAAATGAAACGCAGATCGATCAATTACAGTAAATCTCAGGAGACGTAGCCTGCACTTGGCTGCAGTGCTCAAGCATGAACAAGTTCTGATTAATAGCCTACCGACGAAGTCGAATATCAGTCACGACTGCTCAGACACGGTGATGCCTATTGCTTCGCTTCTTTCGTGACGACTTGTGCATTCAATCAGCTAATGAACCATCCATGTGGAATGAGTGTAGTGTGCGGCGTGTTTGTAGCTTTTGACTAGTTTCTCTCACAGAAGTGCCATGAACAATGCATGTTGTCTCAGCTCTTAACTAGTGAGGTCCACGTGAATGGACATCTTGCACGCACACACAGTGGCATGCGCGAAAGCTCAGATAACACCGACAGGAAGCTCACGCTCATATTATAAAATAATCAGTCGCAGTCGAAGGGCAACTTTGCAATTTAATTATGCGCAATACACACACATAATAGCATAAAGATTTCATGTGTGTGTGTGTGTGTGTGTGTGCAGGGCCGGACCCAGGGGGGGGGGGGTTCCAGGGGTTCCGGAACCCCACCCCTGGAAAAAGCATGTACCTTGCTTTGACTTTTACTAGTTTTAGCACCAAAACAATGCTGCTCTTAACCCTCAGAATGCACCAGATTGCACAGATTTTAACCGTTTTTCAAAAATTTTCCGGGGGAGCATGCCCCCGGACCCCCTTAGTTCTGATTTGCCCCCCAAAAAAGGAGGAACCCCCCCTTACAACCCATTTGGTCCGGCCCTGTGTGTGTGTGTGTGTGTGTGTGCGTTTGTGTGTCTGCATGTGTGTGTTTGTGTGTGCGCGTGTTTGTGTGTGTGTGTGCGTGTGTGTGTGTGTGTACGTGTGTGTGTGTGCGTGCGTGCGTGTGTGCGTGCGTGTGCGTGCGTGTGTGTGTATGTGTGTGTGTGTGCATGCGTGCGTGCGTTGATGCGAGGGTGTGTGCGTGTGTCTGTCGGCGTGCATTTCTGCCCGCTCGTGTGCGTGTGTCCGTATCTCTACTTATATCACTCTGTTCGTCTATCTGTTGGCGTTATCTTTCAGGTCATAGTTCATTTAAACTATTTTTGGTGGAAGACCATCAGCCAAAGATAAGACGGTTAAAAGCCATCCACATGAACACTAGAAGCCACAGTCACGACAGCAAGACAACACCACAGCATCCGCAAGCCTCGGGCTTACAATCATCACACCCGAGCACAGGCACAGAGTGTGATTAGATACATTAAAACAACGCCGTTAGCTAGGAATCATAACGCCTGGCATAAACCAAAAGCACTTGCTGCACGGGACTTGGAATCGATTTGCAAGGCACGAAGAAAGTGAGGAATACCCTATTCAATTTGAAAGTGAGACTCCAAGAGTGATATAGAAGACACGGTGATTCCAATCTCCCCACGCCGCCCCCCCCCCCCCCCCCCTACCAAGAACAAAAGACAAAACAAGAACACCAACTGTTGTCGACGGCCTATGCTCGAGAAGGAGCGAATGACCTAAGTAAATAAATAAGTAAGTAAGTGATTAAGTAAGTAAGTAAGTAAGGTCGGTTGTCGATCAGTCAGTAAGTAAGTAAGAAAGTAAGAAAGCAAGTAGGGAGGTAAGCGAAAGGTTTAAGTATATCAGTACAAAAGTAAGAAAGTAAAGCCCTCCGTTGGAAGCAATGCTGCATGTAGAGTGGCTGGATACTTAAGCGGGGCTCACACACAGGCGGAGCAAGCGGAGCAAGAGCGGAGCGGAGCCAGGAAATTGTCTCCGCTCTCCACCTGCCCTCTCACACACACGCTCCGAACCTGCTCCGGTCGGTGACCACTGAACAAGCTGTGGACAATCGGATTTCTGCTCTACTGGTGATGATACATTACAGGCTAATCTACGGAAACAGCAATCTGCTGAAGAATGGTGGAATGAGTAATTAGGTACTAACAACGATACCACTTTTGTTCCGGGAACGTCATTCCAGTTCGCAGCTTTTCTCAAAGCTTCTTATTAATTGACTCTGCTGGCTTTTTGTAAAACGGCGATTGTTGTTACTCTGCCAATATGTTAGGTAAGACGCAAAGAAAGTCCAAAATTATGTGACAAATCCAAAAATAAAATAATATATATATATATATATATACATAGTTATGTTAGGTAATTTAAAGCCATATGTACTCGATGACCATACGCGCTAATTGCTTTACCAACAGCTGGAGACATGCTAAATTAAGTTCCCTGCAAAATATTGTGGTCTAGGACCCCTTCAATGTTGAGATATGTTAATTTTCATTTTGATCTGGATCGTCCTATTTATAGATTTGGCAACACATGCGCTGTTGACGCAAGGGAGAGAACTCCGTGTCGTTGTTGACATCCTCACTTTTTCAGAGGCTAGAACAAGCTGAAATGCACGTATATGGTCCGCGCATGACGACATATCGTCATTATATGGTCTTATGGTGCGTTTGACATCGATTGTGGGCAAACTATACTTTGTAAACACGGGAGTAAGTTAGTAAGCCTTTAAGTTGGTACGTATAGAAGCGAGCTTTATTAAAGTCGTTTAATATAAAAGTCAAGAGAGAAGGAAAAGTGAGGGCTGGTTTAAAGCTCTTCGTCTGTGAATCACGTTGGCTACTACAATCATTGTCCACAGAATAATGGCCGTACCCTGAAAATGGCCGTTTAGTGGCATTTATACCGGTGTCACGAACTGAAACCTCTGCTGAACAATCCTTCTCATTGCGGTCAATGCGCATGCGCCAATCTTGGACTTAAAAAATGCGACCCTTTGACCGAGCGAACCATGGGTTAGGGTTAGGGTTACGTTGTTCACGACCTGATTAATCTCCCCATGTTAGCGCATGCGCATTGACCGCAATGAGAAGGATTGTTCAGGCAGAGTTTTCAGTTCGTGACACCGGCTGTGTTCATCTTTCCCTATACCTGGCTTCCCAGTGGTCAAATACGGTCAGGCAGCGACCAGTTATGTTATGTTATGTTATGAAGTCTTATATCGCGCGCGTATCTCCAGACTCGGACTCAAGGCGCAGGGATCTATTAATGCCTATCTATTTAGTTACCTCGGCACGACAATAACATCACATTAGATGGGCAACCGCAGCTGCTCCTCACCGAGAAAAGCTGACTTTTGATTGATTGATTTTGTGCGATTCTTGACATGCCTTGCCAGTCTGATTGGGCCTGCTGGTACCGGTACATTGCTCGTCTGTGCAGCATGCCGCTAGAGGAACGCTTCTTGTCTTGTCTTGTCTTGAATGTTCTTTACTTTTCTGTGTCCAATTCCCTGGTCTTGACCTGTACTGTCGTCTTGTCTTTTGTCTTGGATATTCTTTTCTTTTGTTTGTCCAATTCCCTTGTATTGTCTCGCCTGGTCCAGTCTTGCTGTTGCTAAATGTATCTTGTAGAGTCGTGTGTATGTGCGTGTGTGCATGTGTGTTTACAAAAATATCTTCGAAGTACCTTTGTTTTCAGAAGAGAGAGAGAGAGAGAGAGAGAGAGAGAGAGAGAGAGAGAGAGAGAGACAGACAGACAGACAG
>NC_090246.1:19044790-19049790 GCF_037325665.1 Littorina saxatilis
GCGCCGCATAAGAACACGCACGCACACACACACACACACACACACACACACACACACAAACACACACACACGCGTGCGCACGCACGCAACTCACACAAACATACACGCACGCACGCACGCACGCACGCACATACACGACCAGCGACCATAAAGCTGGCAACTGAGGAACAGTGTCTTTTTTCTTCCCTAATGGAAACCATAAGACGCCGGGAAGAAGAAGCAACAGAAGAAGAAAAAGAAGAAGAAAATCATCACGCGTGATCGATGCACAGAGCGAACTAAGTGGTGGCTGCAGTCCGTTTGATATATGCTGTTATCCTAAGCTCCTCCAGACCTTTTGATTTGCTCCCAGGCCCTCCTAATGCTTGGAAAGGCATTGGAAAGGCTCGATGCAGCCATGTCTAAACGATGATAGCCATTTATTTGTGAGGGGCTTTAAACGCACGCAAGCTATTGCCTTTTATTTGCGATGCGCATTTAGCGCATCCTGTTGCTTGTGTGATAGTCATCTATTGTGAGGTGCATTCAGCGCACGCTAGTTGTTTGTGAGGCGCTTTCAGCGCACGCAATCTGTTTCCTTTTATTTGTGATGAGCATTTAGCTCATTCTGGTCCTTGTGTTATAGTCATCTATGGAGAGGTATATTCAGGGCACTTTAGTTGTTGGCGTTTATTTGCGATGCGCATTTAGTGCATCCTGTTGCATGTGTGACAGCCATCTATTGTGAGGTGCGTTACGCGCACTCTAGCTGTTGCCGTTTTTTGTGTGAGGTGCATTTGACTTACTCAGTTGCCAGTTTTGTCTGCAATGCATTCAGCATATTGTTTTGCGAATGAGATAGCTGTTTATAAGGGGTGCATCAGTTTAGCGCATGGTTTTGCTAGTGTGATGGCTATTCATTGCGAGGTACATTCTGCAAACGCTGTTTCTTTTTACTGTGATGAGAGATCATGCAGAATGCGCGAATACCAGTACGGTGTACGTAGCCATTCACTGGTTGGTGTGTAGTTAGCGCAGCCTGTTGCCTGTGTGATGGTCATTGATTGTGGGATGCCGCGTTCACTGCACGCTTTCGTCCTTTGTTGTGAAGGGGAGTGGTGTACGCCGCTTTCATTTAGTATGCATGTGGCATGCAATCGGTACACGATGATGTTGCCTTTTAGTGTCCGCGTCCTCATTTTCCATACTAACCACAGTGCACGTGTCCTGAAGATGGCCTGATAAAAAATTCTAAGATGTGTGTGTGTGTGTGTGTGTGTGCGTGCGTGCGTGTGTGTGTGTGTGTGTGTGTGTGTGTGTGTGTGTGTGTGTGTGTGTGTGTGTGTGTGTGTGTGTGTACGGCACACGCTGTTGCCAGTGTAGTAGTCATTTATTGTAAGTTACATCCAGTCTCAATGTAAAAAAGTCTTTCACTGTGGGGAGCAGTCACAAAACACATCTACCAGCGTGATAGTAACGAATTGTGAGGTGCATCATGCGCACGCCGTTGCCGGGTGGATGACCTATTGGGAGGTGCATTTCGCGCATCCTGTTACCGCTGTGAATGGTTGATTAAACGCGAGGTGTTACGCGTGTAACCTCTCCTGTGATCTACTCATTCAGTTGTTGTCATGACATTACAATTTACAATGTAGGCTAATCCTTTGACAGATAGACTGCTAACGATCCAAAATCAAAAATCAAAAATCTAGAATAGTAGGTTATTGGAACGTTGACTTATTGACAAAACATAACATTACATTCACATAAACATAAACGTAACGTTTTGTTTTGTCTATAATTGAACCTTCCAATAATATACAATGTACTCATCTCGAATGCACTTCTTAAAATTCGTGCAACTGTCCTCTTGACTTGAAATTAACTCAATCCGCTGCATGCACCGTTGTTCTTGGATACGGCGAGAAGTCCTCCTCACGGGCCTGACATTATAAATTAGGTTTTGGCATTAAACATTACATGATATTGTTATTTGTGACGAAAAATCAGTACTGAAAGAAAAGCCTATTGTGCACCACTTCGTCGAGCAAGAAGCTAAAGTATTAACATTATGAGTTTTTACTTCCAAGTTACGCCGAAAAACTTTGATGATTACACTAACATTATCAACTGATATGAATATTGTATCATACGGACACCAGAATCGTATCATTTCTTCTGAAAATGGTGTCTTTTGCGGAGCATTTCAGCGAAAACAAACCAATAAATCCGCCTGAACTTTTCTGTTTGACCTACACTGAGAAAAGGAACACAGGAAAAATACATTAATAATTTACATTGACTCTCTATCTTTTTGATATCAGATACTGCGAAATGGCTGTTTTTTGATCAGCACATCAGGGACACGAAAACCATGATTCCGCAAAACGCATTTCCCTAATGCACATTTCGAAACCTTGTCAACAGCAGCAACCGTATCAGTTCACACTGACATATTGATAACAGGCACAGATAAAACTGGACATTTGAGAATCATTGAGAATGCAATGGCCATTACTAATTCATTGTGACATGATATCAAAGTAATAACAGCTATCGAGAACTGAGTTTAGGCGAGCAGAACGTTGGCACCAGAGAAACAATAAATCCAGTTGACCTTTTCTCAATAGTGAGCATCAGCATCCTTGTCAATATGGCACCAGCATCGTTCATTCAACCTGACATTAAACTATGCAAATATCAGCTATGTTTTATAGATTCTGAGAAAAAAAAATACCGACACAGAAACTATGGATGTTTTCAACAGTTCTTGCCAATATAACGCGAAACATTCAGCGAGAAACCTTGTTCGTTACATCGGGATTAATAATTGATACTGGCTTAATATCATTCTGAGATCAAATACGTGCTGTGCGTTTCTAGAAATGTATGACTTTTGCGCAGGACTTGTGAGACGGGAAGAATATACATCCACTGAACTTGTTTTTCTTTTCAAGCAACCTTTTTTCTAAACAAATATACCAAAATTCAACGGCCCAGCTACTTTCTGTTGCAGAGTGGAATATTTCTTATCCTGAATAGCATATTGATCCTTTTCATGCGCATGAGTACGAAACGATCTGATAACACCTTATTTAATGGTACTCTCGTTATTAATTCATAGCGCCGTTATGTCACATTGACATCAGATATATCTGTTCTCGCTTATGAGAAATGTCAGCATTTTACGCAGCACCTCAACCACAGAGACATTGCCATTTCCGCTAGCGCAGCTTCACTTAAAACACATTCAGAGACCTCGTTGATGGCTCAAACATTATCAATTCACATTGAGATTATTCGAGCATTGACCTTATGTGAGGTCAGGATCAGACACGCCATGTTGCAGATTATGACCATGGCTACATTTGTCTACACGACGACAAAACAAGTCGCGTAAGGCGAAATTACTACATTTATTAGTCAAGCTGTCGAACTCACGGGATGAAACTGAACGCACTGTATTTATTCACTACGACAGTACAGCTTCGTCAATCCCCGCGTGAAGGAAATCGCTCACCTTCCATGTGCAAAACGTTGTGATATTGACACGCCAGATTAGCGCGGTAGCGTATTGTGCTAAGCAGGAAAGCGCGCTTTTCTGTATTCTTGTTAACTTTCTGAGCTTGTTTTGAATACAACCTATCATATCTATATGTTTTTGGAATCAGGAAATGATCACGAATAAGATGACATCATTTTTGGATCGATTTCTTACATTTTAATCGAAAGACTAATTATTCTATTTTCGTTAATTGTGATCACATTTTAAGAGTAAACATGACATATGTATACATTTTTAGAGTTAGAATGTGATGAAGAATACGATGCAATCAATTTTAAATCTGTTTGCGAAAAATCGATTTTAATGACAACTTTAATGAGCAAACTCATTAATTAAATTTTAAGCCTCCAAGCTGAAATGCAATACCAAAGTCCGGGCTTCGTCGAAGATTACTTGACCAAAATTTCAACCAATTTGGTTGAAAAATGGGAGCGTGACAGTGCCGCCTCAACTTTCACGAAAAGCCGGATATGACGTCATCAAAGACATTTATCAAAAAAATGAAAAAAACCATCTGGGGATATTATACCCAGGCTCTCTCTCTCTCTCTCTCTCTCTCTCTCTCTCTCTCTCTCTCTCTCTCTCTCTCTCTCTCTCTCTCTCTCTCTCTCTCTCTCTCTCTGAGTTAGTGTATGAGCTTCTGGTTAAAGTTATCGCATTTCTGTGAACAATTATCGATGTAGGGGAAAAAAGACGTCCTCGTAGCCCTGTTATCCCCTAGGCCGAGCACGACTGAGCCATGAGGCCCTTTCAGGCTATAAGACTGTATGGCTGTTGGACTGCCAACAGGGGATAGGAGTAAGGTGGCAGTCTTCAGTTCGCAAAAACACCGAAACTTGTTTAAAATCGTCAAAAACTTTCCCGTCATTTTGGCATGTTTGCCGAACTTTTTTTTACGGTGGGTGAATGATGACGTCAAGGACTGCCGAAAAACGCTCATAACAGACGAATTCTGAAAATAACTCTCTAGGGTTTGTATGGGTAGTGAAAGAGTAAATACCCTTGCTTTTTCTTGTACAAACATTGAGGTGGCTAATCACAGCGAGGGGTGTGTCGGACACACGTGGTCAGATAGCACGTGTGTTTTTATTTGTCAAAGAAAAACTTCGCAAAGGTATATTCACAGCCCATACAAACCCGACAGATTTATGTCCGAACATCGTCTTTAGTCGAAACTGTTGTAGCCATTTCGATCAGCAAGTTTGCCGAAGAAAATAAAACCAAGCAACAACCCTCAGCAATGATCAGGTTGCGAGAATATACACAGACACGAACCGGCCATTTCTTTCTTTGCGCTCGGCAAACCACACAGTGACTTCTGAAGCGAAAAGAGAGGGAGACAGTTTGACTGGGAAAGAGACAGAGGGGACGAGCTAGCAGAGCAAACCAGACAGACTGACACTGAGAGTGTGTGCCCGTTTAAGCTAAATTAAGGCTCGGAGCCAGATCAAACACG
>NC_090246.1:19052290-19059312 GCF_037325665.1 Littorina saxatilis
ACAATATTTTAATGGAAGTGCATTTTTAGCACGAAGCATCCGCAGGAGGATGCACTAACAATTACATAGTGCCACAAAATGTGTACGGACATTTCACAACTGTGCATTATTAGCACAGAACACATACATGGGGGCGCACAAAACATTATTGTACCATGATGATGATCGGGATTGTTGAAGATCTTTTCTTGTGCAAGGCGCCCCGGCCTGTATGACCGCAACAGTGATCCAACCGGCCGCATCTGAACAAACGACGTCGAAACGGCGCGAAACACGTCCTCTCGGTTGGTCTCGGATTGACTCGGCTCCTCTCAGTCTTTTTTTGTGTGTGTCTTGTTTTCTTTTCCTTATGGTCGGAGTGGTATATTTATGTACACCTTAGATTAAAAAACACACCCGAAAGCTGTGTTTAATCGTTTCGCGTAAATTGTACATTTTTTTCAGGTTTGAAATTGTTTTGGCTTGGAGAGTCAGCGCGCTTTGGCTTGGAGACTAATTCTCCACAGGCACGTTCTTCCCAACCACAGATACCAGCGTCGTCCGCGACGCTGGAATCACAGTCGCAGGCGCCTTTATACAGCGGGTGTTGGCGCACTTTTTTTCCCCCGCCACGATCACACAACACAAGCAGGGAAGCCTCAGTGCAGCAGCTATCTCAATATTTTCTCTGCCTTTATCGAATCTGGGGGATTTCATCTAATCAGAGGGCTAAATGTGGGTGGTTGGGAGGAAGTCGCAAAGGGCCGAGAGGCGGCGGCGAGGGCAAACTTGGCACCAACCATCCGCTGTCATGAGAGAGCAGGAGAGAGGAGACAGAAGAAGCTCTGTGAGTGTGGGTAGGAGGGCCGGTGACAGGTCGAATGTCGGGCAGCTGTCAACTATTTCGGACGTCATTGCAGAAGGATCATTGAGACAAGGGAAGAAAGGGCGTTAGACTTAGAGGGAGAGGTGGGAGGAGTCAACCTCCAGAAAGGTGCAAGAGTGAAAAGTCAGCAAAATGTGAAACAATACGAAGGGTGTCAAAGAAGAAAAATGTTCGTGGTGATGATGTAGGCAACGATGACGATGACGGAGATGATGATTGTTTACGCGACGACGACGACGACGACGACGGCGATGATGATGATGATGATGATGATGATGATGATGATGATGATGATAATGATGACGGTGATTATGATGATGACGACGACGACGATGTTGATTATTTATGCGACGACGTCGACGACGATGACGATGCTGATGATGAAAAGCAAGCAATAAGCAAGCAAGGAAAATATAAAAAATGTCAGAGAGAGAGAGAGAGAGAGAGAGAGAGAGAGAGAGAGAGAGAGAGAGAGAGAGAGAGAGAGAGAGAGAGAGAGAGAGAGAGAGAGAGAGAGAGAGAGATAATTGAATTGAATTTAATTGAACTTTATTTTACAAGGATTAAGATTTAAGGCTATGCTATAGAGAGAGAGAGGGAGAGCGAGAGCGAGAGACAGACCGACCGACAGACCGACAGACAGACAAACAGACAAACAGACAAACAGACAGACAAACATACAGACAGACAGACAGAGACAGAGAGAGAGAGGGGGGGGGGCAGAGAGTGACAGACACACAGAGGGACAAAGTGACGGATGTACACAGACATGGACATACAGAAAAAGACACGTAGACAGACAGACAGACAGACACACCGGCAGGTAAAGACAGACACATCCATGGCGCGAGAAAGACAGGCAGACGGACAGATACATAGATATTTATAAAAAAAGAACAAGTCACGTAAGGCGAAAATACAACATTTTGTCAAGTAGCTGTCGAACTCACAGAATGAAACTGAACGCAATGCAACGCAGCAAGACCGTATACTCGTGGCATCGTCAGTCCACCGCTCATGGCAAAGGCAGTGAAATTGACAAGAAGAGCGGGGTAGTAGTTGCGCTAAGAAGGATAGCACGCTTTTCTGTACCTCTCTTCGTTTTAACTTTCTGAGCGTGTTTTTAATCCAAACATATCATATCTATATGTTTTTGGAATCAGGAACCAACAAGGAATAAGATGAAAGTGTTTTTAAATTGATTTCGACAATTTAAGTTTGAAAATAATGTTTATATATTTAATTTTCAGAGCTTGTTTTTAATCCAAATATAACATATTTATATTTTTTGGGAATTAGAAAATGATGAAAAATAAGATGAACGTAAATTTGGATCGTTTTAGAAAAAAATAAAAAAAATTACAATTTTCAGATTTTTAATGATCAAAGTCATTAATTAATTTTTAAGCCACCAAGCTGAAATGCAATACCGAAATCCGACTTCGTCGAAGATTGCTTGGCCAAAATTTCAATTAATTTGATTGAAAAATGAGGGTGTGACAGTGCCGCCTAAACTTTTACAAAAAGCCGGATATGACGTCATCAAAGGTATTTATCAAAAAAAGGAAAAAAACGTTCGGGGATATCATTCCCAGAAACTCTCATGTCAAATTTCATAAAGATCGGTCCAGTAGTTTGGTCTGAATCGCTCTACACACACGCACACACACACACACACACACACACACACACACACACACACACACACACACACACACACACACACACATACACCACACCCTCGTCTCGATTCCCCCCTCTACGTTAAAACATTTAGTCATTACTTGACTAAATGTAAAAAGAGCGAGAGAAAGAAAGACAAATACAGAGAAAGACAGAGAGAGACAGAGAGCGAGAGACAGAGAGCGAGAGACAGACAGACGGGCACAGAGACAGAAATATTTATTAAAAGAGAGAAAGAGAGAGACAGACAGAGAAAGAGAGAGACAGAGAACGAAAGACAGACAGTCAGTCAGACAGACATGCAGCAACGACAAATCAATCGATTTATTTGATCCCGAAAGATGAGAATCTTTGCGTGCCTGAGTTGCGAAATTTCTGACTGTTTATCTCGCCTGTCAAATGTCTAAGGCCACGTTTCAACGTTATTCGTACCAGTGTCGATTTTAAAGCAGTGAACGGCCGAACCAACCAAGTTGTGAGTTTGAATAATGTCTTCCTTGTCGGGAGGGATCGCATTGAGAAAGGCTGACAGTGCTTGAGAGAAAAAAAAGAAAAACAAGGAAAGAAAAAAAAATACGAAAAAGAAGAGAAATAAACACCACACAATAACATTCGATATTAGCAACGATAAAAAGGGGAAAATGCGCGAGATGAAAGGCCTAAGAAGATTTACGCCCACACGACATTTTGTAATCCGAAGTGGAACATTTAAACTAAAAATAACTTTGAATGTGGACAATTCAGCAATTCGTTTAGGTTAGTATGGCATAGAGGCAACCATCTTGGATTTTTCTTAAAGGAACAGCAACATTAATGCGAGTGCTTTTTTCTCAGTTTTGAAAACGTTCTTACTCTCGATCCTGGCAAATCTGTTCAAACATTCTTTTTTTTGTGTGCAGCACAAAACTTCGACTTCAAGATCCGACGATATGTGCTTTTTACATTTAGTCAAGTTTTGACTAAATGTTTTAACAAGTCAAGTCAAGTCAATATTTATTTCAAAAACCCCTAGGGTTACATGAATAAAATAAAAATTGCAATAAACACGACAAAAAAGATATATGTATTAATGAGACACAACACTTCTAATTAACCGAAAATGAATCAAGCTTAATTCATAACAAAATAATTGTAATCATACTTTTTTTTTACAGGAATGTATATGTTTCTGTGTTTGTTTTTGTTTTAATAAAAAAACAAACACGTGATCAAATAATCAGAACTCTTTCAAAATACTCTTAATAAAATATATTAAATTCAATAACTTTCGTTTCTTTGTTAATTCAAATAAATGTTTAAATTTGACTGCATTTGAATTTCTACGAAAATACAATGGTAAAAACCTTTTCCTCACATTTTCAAAAAAATGACACTGAAATATATAATGAAATTCATCCCCGAGTTCTCCAGACTGGCATTTAACACATATTCTTTCGTTATGTGGTATATTTAACATTCGGCCTTTCTGTATTGGTAATTTATGATTTAATGTTCTAAAACATAAAAAGAGAGTGGGTAAAATGTTCAAATAATTTTCAAATATAAATGTATCTTTAAACAATCTATAATTCAAACAAGTTTCTTTTTCATTTAATTCTGAAAACCACGATTGTATATATTGATCTTTTAGGCATTGCAACGTTTTCAATTTAAACCATTTTTCAGAACATCGTAAATTAAACTGGTCATGCCAAAAACCACTAAGACCAAGAGCATTTAAAGTTGTTTCAACATGTTTTAAATAGGGTGCTTCATATATGTTATTTACATAGAGGCGATGCAAAAAAACGGTACAATACATTTGAAAACTTATTACTATTATTACAATCCACCAATTTGAACCAAAAACTAAATATTCTATTTTTTACGAGGACATCTAGTGGAAATTTGCCTAATTCGCCTAATACCATACACGTTGGGGTCGACTTTCTCAATTTCAAAATAATCTTATAAAAACGTAGCTGCAATTTTGTTGCTAAATTTACCGAAGAGGGGGAATCGAGACGAGGGTCGTGGTGTATGTGCGTGCGTTTGTGTGTGTGTGTGTCTGTGTGTGTGTGTAGAGCGATTCAGACTAAACTACTGAATCGATCTTTATGAAATTTGACATGAGAGTTCCTGGGTATGAAATCCCCAGACGTTTTTTTCATTTTTTTTATAAATGTCTTTTATGACGTCATATCCGGCTTTTCGTGAAAGTTGAGGCAGCACTGTCACGCTCTCATTTTTCAACCAAATTGGTTGACATTTTGGTCAGGTAATCTTCGACGAAGCCCGGACTTCGGTATTGCATTTCAGCTTGGTGGCTTAAAAATTAATTAATGACTTTGGTCATTAAAAATCTGAAAATTGTAAAATAAAATAAAAATTTATAAAACGATCCAAATTTACGTTCATCTGTTCCTCCATCATTTTTTGATTCCAAAAACATATAAATATGTTATATTTGGATTAAAAACAAGCTCTGAAAATTAAATATATAAAAATTATTATCAAAATTAAATTGTCGAAATCAATTTAAAAACACTTTCATCTTATTCCTTGTCGGTTTCTGATTCCAAAAACATATAGATATGATATGTTTGGATTAAAAACACGCTCAGAAAGTTAAAACAAAGAGAGGTACAGAAAAGCGTGCTATCCTTCTTCGCGCAACTACTACCCCGCTCTTCTTGTCAATTTCACTGCCTTTGCCATGAGCGGTGGACTGACGATGCTACGAGTATACGGTCTTGCTGAAAAATGGCATTGCGTTCAGTTTCATTCTGTGAGTTCGACAGCTACTTGACTAAATGTTGTATTTTCGCCTTACGCGACTTGTTATTGTTGTAGCTCCCCTTGAAGCAGACTGCTGTTAATTAAGGTAGGTCCTGTATGTCGATTGGAATAATCAGGTGATCGTAGTAATTAACTACTTTCGAGCTCTCCCTCTCAGTCATTAGAGATTTATGCCAAGCATTAAACGACACTAACGAGCGAGACTCAAGATTTAGTAGGCAGGGCCGGACTACCGGGGGGGTTATGGAGGTTGCGCAACCCCCCCCCCCCCCCCCCCTCTAGCCTAAACATGTACCTCACTTATTTAAAACATTTTTTTATTATTGTTTATTTTATGCCGTTTCATGTAAGGAGCGACCATTTTCCTATCTCAGAATATGACCTACCCATCAGCTTCAGGGGGCTTCGCCTCCTAACCCCCACAAGGGACTCTGCCCCTTGACCCCGCCAGGGGGAACATCCCCCTGGACCACAACTGGCAACCCCCCCCCCCTCCCCCTCCTCTTCGCCTAGTCCGGCCCTGGTAGGAGTGAGTGAGTGAGTGAGTGAGAGAGAGAGAGAGAGAGAGAGAGAGAGAGAGAGAGAGAGAAAGAGAGACAGACATACACACAGAGACCGAGAGAGACAGAGACAGAGAGAGACAGAGAGAGACAGAGACAGAGAGAGACAGAGACAGAGAGACAGAGAGATGGGCAGACAGAAAGAGATGGAATAAGTAAAGGTACCCGCCCACTTTGTATTTTTTCTTCACTGTCTTCTCGTGTATGACTGGTTAAGTGATCATGTTATTTTTCTCAGCCTGTCTTTTCTTATTCATAAATTATCTTTAAAGAAGACAAAAAAGCAAGCAACCAAGCCAGGAAAAACAGGAAGAACGGAAGAACGGAAGAAATAAAGAAGAAGAAAAAAAACTCCGACAATGGTGATTAAGTTTCATACAACGCTGGGCTAGGCTGAAACGGAAGAGCAATTTATAAACTAATACCTTGCGAGTCCTCGGGGCTGGCCGAGACTACGCCAGATCTCGTCTCTAGCGGTCTCAAGAGGATCTCGCTGTAATTGCCAAGACTAAGTTTTGCCGCAAGGTATGACGGGAGCTTCGATCTCCGAAGAATGCCACTTTCCGTTTCCTCGAGCTGGCCTACTTTGATCGATTAAAAATAGACACACGTATAGACAGACAGACAGACCTAGGCTAGGTGGGATAATTGGTTTGCGGGGGTATCAGACACAAATGTAGACTGATTCCAGAAAAAAGTTCACCGGAAATCTATGATGCCGAAGGTTACGTGTGAGCTCGTTTGCCCATTTTGGGTTCCCCACACTATACTCTGAGAGCATATATATAGTCAGCTTCGCTCCGCTTTCGTTGAGTAGGCATGCTGGGTATTTTCGTGGTTCCATAACCCACCGAACTCTGACGTGGATTACAGGATCTTTTCCGTGCGCATTTGGTTTTGTGCTTGCGTGTACACACGAAGGAGGTTAAGTCACTTGCAGGTCTGCACATAAGTTGACCTGGGAGATCGGAAAAATCTCCACTCTTAACCCACCAGGTGGCAGCGACCGGGATTCGAACTCACGACCTCCCGATTAGGAGGCCGACGTCTTACCACCACGCCACTGCGCCCGTCGAACAAGGTTCTAATAAGCTACTATCTTTTAAACGTGTTACTTCAAATCGTGTAATACAAAA